>NC_068434.1:7436719-7456719 GCF_023373465.1 Oncorhynchus keta
TGTGTGTGTGTGTGTGTGTGTAAACGTACTCTTACAGGCTCCATGCCAGGGGTAGTGACCTTGAGGACAGTGGGAGACACAGTGGTCTCCCAGCAACAGGGTCCTAGCAACCTTACACCACAGACACACACTGCCCATGCCGGTCTGGAGGTCTGCCACACAGCGCTGGCAATTACTGCTGCATTCTGGGAACAGAGAGAGAGAGGGCAAAGGTCACACATCGCAACTTTGGGTAGACATCGCCCGTACAAACCGATCTGGTGTCAGTTTAACCTCCATGTATCCTAACCTTAACCATTAGGGTTATAGAACATCCCTGTATCCTAACCATTAGGGTTATAGAACCTCCCTGTATCCCAACCATTAGGGTTATAGAACCTTCCCTGTATCCTAACCTTACCCATTAGGGTTATAGAACCTTCCTGTATCCTAACCTTAACCATTAGGGTTATAGAACCTCCCCGTATCCTAACCTTACCCATTAGGGTTATAGAACCTCCCTGTATCCTAACCTTTACCATTAGGGTTATAGAACCTCCCTGTATCCTAACCATTAGGGTTATAGAACCTCCCTGTATCCTAACCATTAGGGTTATAGAACATCCCTGTATCCTAACCTTAAGCATTAGGGTTATAGAACCTCCCTGTATCCTAACCTTTACCATTAGGGTTATAGAACCTTCCCTGTATCCTAACCTTAACCATTAGGGTTATAGAACCTCCCTGTATCCTAACCTTTACCATTAGGGTTATAGAACCTTCCCTGTATCCTAACCTTAACCATTAGGGTTATAGAACCTCCCTGTATCCTAACCTTAACCATTAGGGTTATAGAACCTTCCCTGTATCCTAACCTTAACCATTAGGGTTATAGAACCTCCCTGTATCCTAACCTTTACCATTAGGGTTATAGAACCTTCCCTGTATCCTAACCTTAACCATTAGGGTTATAGAACCTCCCTGTATCCTAACCTTAACCATTAGGGTTATAGAATCTCCCTGTATCCTAACCATTAGGGTTATAGAATCTCCCTGTATCCTAACCATTAGGGTTATAGAATCTCCCTGTATCCCAACCTTACCCATTAGGGTTATAGAACCTCCCTGTAGATTAACCTTAACCATTAGGGTTATAGAACCTTCCCTGTATCCTAACCTTACCCATTAGGGTTATAGAATCTCCCTGTATCCTAACCTTACCCATTAGGGTTATAGAATCTCCCTGTATCCTAACCTTACCCATTAGGGTTATAGAATCTCCCTGTATCCTAACCTTAACCATTAGGGTTATAGAATCTCCCTGTATCCTAACCTTAACCATTAGGGTTATAGAATCTCCCTGTATCCTAACCTTAACCATTAGGGTTATAGAATCTCCCTGTATCCTAACCATTAGGGTTATAGAATCTCCCTGTATCCTAACCATTAGGGTTATAGAATCTCCCTGTATCCTAACCTTACCCATTAGGGTTATAGAATCTCCCTGTATCCTAACCTTAACCATTAGGGTTATAGAATCTCCCTGTATCCTAACCTTACCCATTAGGGTTATAGAATCTCCCTGTATCCTAACCTTAACCATTAGGGTTATAGAATCTCCCTGTATCCTAACCTTAACCATTAGGGTTATAGAATCTCCCTGTATCCTAACCTTAACCATTAGGGTTATAGAATCTCCCTGTATCCTAACCTTAACCATTAGGGTTATAGAATCTCCCTGTATCCTAACCTTAACCATTAGGGTTATAGAATCTCCCTGTATCCTAACCTTAACCATTAGGGTTATAGAATCTCCCTGTATCCTAACCATTAGGGTTATAGAATCTCCCTGTATCCTAACCATTAGGGTTATAGAATCTCCCTGTATCCTAACCTTAACCATTAGGGTTATAGAATCTCCCTGTATCCTAACCTTAACCATTAGGGTTATAGAATCTCCCTGTATCCTAACCTTAACCATTAGGGTTATAGAATCTCCCTGTATCCTAACCATTAGGGTTATAGAATCTCCCTGTATCCTAACCTTAACCATTAGGGTTATAGAATCTCCCTGTATCCTAACCATTAGGGTTATAGAATCTCCCTGTATCCTAACCTTAACCATTAGGGTTATAGAATCTCCCTGTATCCTAACCTTAACCATTAGGGTTATAGAATCTCCCTGTATCCTAACCATTAGGGTTATAGAATCTCCCTGTATCCTAACCTTAACCATTAGGGTTATAGAATCTCCCTGTATCCTAACCTTAACCATTAGGGTTATAGAATCTCCCTGTATCCTAACCTTAACCATTAGGGTTATAGAATCTCCCTGTATCCTAACCTTACCCATTAGGGTTATAGAATCTCCCTGTATCCTAACCTTAACCATTAGGGTTATAGAATCTCCTGTATCCTAACCATTAGGTTATAGAATCTCCCTGTATCCTAACCATTAGGGTTATAGAATCTCCCTGTATCCTAACCTTACCCATTAGGGTTATAGAATCTCCCTGTATCCTAACCATTAGGGTTATAGAATCTCCCTGTATCCTAACCTTAACCATTAGGGTTATAGAATCTCCCTGTATCCTAACCTTACCCATTAGGGTTATAGAATCTCCCTGTATCCTAACCATTAGGGTTATAGAATCTCCCTGTATCCTAACCATTAGGGTTATAGAATCTCCCTGTATCCTAACCATTAGGGTTATAGAATCTCCCTGTATCCTAACCATTAGGGTTATAGAATCTCCCTGTATCCTAACCATTAGGGTTATAGAATCTCCCTGTATCCTAACCATTAGGGTTATAGAATCTCCCTGTATCCTAACCATTAGGGTTATAGAATCTCCCTGTATCCTAACCATTAGGTTATAGAATCTCCCTGTATCCTAACCATTAGGTTATAGAATCTCCCTGTATCCTAACCATTAGGTTATAGAATCTCCTGTATCCTAACCTTACCCATTAGGGTTATAGAATCTCCCTGTATCCTAACCTTTACCATTAGGGTTATAGAACCTCCCTGTATCCTAACCATTAGGGTTATAGAATCTCCCTGTATCCTAACCAACCATTAGGGTTATAGAATCTCCCTGTATCCTAACCTTAACCATTAGGGTTATAGAACCTCCCTGTATCCTAACCTTAACCATTAGGGTTATAGAACCTCCCTGTATCCTAACCTTAACCATTAGGGTTATAGAACCTCCCTGTATCCTAACCTTAACCATTAGGGTTATATGCTAAACTGTCCGTAGACCATGTTTTATGGGAAACCATATAAAAGAGTGTACCTGTAACTGTAACTGTCCATAGACCATATAAAAGAGTGTACCTGTACCTGTAACTGTCCATAGACCATGTAAAAAGAGTGTACCTTCTAAATATCTCTATGGGTAGAATAATGACTTGTTCCACCGCTCCCTATCTATCTGTTATCTGATGGTGTAGCTGGCTGCTGTCGCAAGCTGGCAGACACCTTGCGAGAGCGAGAGCGAGAGCGGGAGAGGGAGAGGGAGAGAGAGGGACAGAGAGAGAGAGAGAGGGACAGAGAGAGGGAGAGAGGGACAGAGAGAGGGAGAGAGGGACAGAGAGAGAGAGAGAGGGACAGAGAGAGAGAGAGGGGGACACAGAGAGAGAGAGATGGACACACAGAGAGAGAGAGATGGACACACAGAGAGAGAGAGGGACACACAGAGAGAGAGAGAGAGAGAGAGAGAGGGACAGAGAGAGAGAGAGAGACAGCTTCTTCCTCCAGGAAATCAATCATTTCCAGGCCCAGAGACAAGTGCTAGTCTGTGGCGACCTAAATGCCAGAACTGGACAAGAACCTGACACCCCCAGCACACAGGGGGGACAAACACCTGCCTGGATGTGACAGCATTCCCTCACCCATATGCCCCCCTAGGCACAATTACGACAACATAACCAACAAAAACGGGTCACAACTCCTGCAGCTCTGTCGCGCGCTGGGTATTTACATGGTAGGTAGGCTTCAAGGGGACTCCTACAGTAATTGCACCTATAGCTCATCTCTTGGCAGTAGTACTGTAGACTACTTTATCACTGACCTCAGCCCAGAGTCTCTCAGAGCGTTCACAGTCAGCCCACTGACACCCCTATCAGACCACAGCAAAATCAAAAATTCTAAAATGAATGAAAAAATGTGCCCTCAGCAATCTACACACAATACCCCATAATGTCATCACAATACCCCATAATGTCATCACAATACCCCATAATGACATCACAATACCCCATAATGACATCACAATACCCCATAATGACATCACAATACCCCATAATGACAAATAGAAAACAGATTTTTTTAAAAATTGTAGCTGTGTATTAAACATAGGAAACAGAAATATGAAAACAGAATCCTCTGAGATTTTTTTTGTCATTAGGATGTATTGTGTGCAGATTGATGAGGAAAATAAACAATTTAATACATTTTAGAATAAGGCTGTAACATAACAAAATGTGGAAAAAGTCAAGGGTCTGAATGCACCCTGTATATCAACGAACTGGCGAGGGCTCTAGAACAGTCTGCAGCTCCCGGCCTCACCCTATTCAACATGTATATTAATGAATTGGCGAGGGCTCTAGAACAGTCTGCAGCACCCGGCCTCACCCTATTCAACATGTATATTAATGAATTGGCGAGGGCTCTAGAACAGTCTGCAGCACCCGGCCTCACCCTATTCAACATGTATATTAATGAATTGGCGAGGGCTCTAGAACAGTCTGCAGCTCCCGGCCTCACCCTATTCAACATGTATATTAATGAACTGGCGAGGGCTCTAGAACAGTCTGCAGCTCCCGGCCTCACCCTATTCAACATGTATATTAATGAATTGGCGAGGGCTCTAGAACAGTCTGCAGCACCCGGCCTCAGCCTATTCAACATGTATATTAATGAATTGGCGAGGGCTCTAGAACAGTCTGCAGCTCCCGGCCTCACCCTATTCAACATGTATATTAATGAATTGGCGAGGGCTCTAGAACAGTCTGCAGCACCCGGCCTCACCCTATTCAACATGTATATTAATGAATTGGCGAGGGCTCTAGAACAGTCTGCAGCACCCGGCCTCACCCTATTCAACATGTATATTAATGAATTGGCGAGGGCTCTAGAACAGTCTGCAGCTCCCGGCCTCAGCCTATTCAACATGTATATTAATGAACTGGCGAGGGCTCTAGAACAGTCTGCAGCACCCGGCCTCACCCTATTCAACATGTATATTAATGAATTGGCGAGGGCTCTAGAACAGTCTGCAGCTCCCGGCCTCAGCCTATTCAACATGTATATTAATGAACTGGCGAGGGCTCTAGAACAGTCTGCAGCACCCGGCCTCACCCTATTCAACATGTATATTAATGAACTGGCGAGGGCTCTAGAACAGTCTGCAGCTCCCGGCCTCACCCTATTCAACATGTATATTAATGAACTGGCGAGGGCTCTAGAACAGTCTGCAGCTCCCGGCCTCACCCTATTCAACATGTATATTAATGAATTGGCGAGGGCTCTAGAACAGTCTGCAGCACCCGGCCTCACCCTATTCAACATGTATATTAATGAACTGGCGAGGGCTCTAGAACAGTCTGCAGCACCCGGCCTCACCCTATTCAACATGTATATTAATGAATTGGCGAGGGCTCTAGAACAGTCTGCAGCTCCCGGCCTCACCCTATTCAACATGTATATTAATGAATTGGCGAGGGCTCTAGAACAGTCTGCAGCACCCGGCCTCAGCCTATTCAACATGTATATTAATGAATTGGCGAGGGCTCTAGAACAGTCTGCAGCACCCGGCCTCACCCTATTCAACATGTATATTAATGAACTGGCGAGGGCTCTAGAACAGTCTGCAGCTCCCGGCCTCACCCTATTCAACATGTATATTAATGAATTGGCGAGGGCTCTAGAACAGTCTGCAGCACCCGGCCTCACCCTATTCAACATGTATATTAATGAATTGGCGAGGGCTCTAGAACATTCTGCAGCACCCGGCCTCACCCTATTCAACATGTATATTAATGAATTGGCGAGGGCTCTAGAACAGTCTGCAGCACCCGGCCTCACCCTATTCAACATGTATATTAATGAACTGGCGAGGGCTCTAGAACAGTCTGCAGCTCCCGGCCTCACCCTATTCAACATGTATATTAATGAACTGGCGAGGGCTCTAGAACAGTCTGCAGCACCCGGCCTCAGCCTATTCAACATGTATATTAATGAATTGACGAGGGCTCTAGAACAGTCTGCAGCTCCCGGCCTCACCCTATTCAACATGTATATTAATGAACTGGCGAGGGCTCTAGAACAGTCTGCAGCTCCCGGCCTCACCCTATTCAACATGTATATTAATGAACTGGCGAGGGCTCTAGAACAGTCTGCAGCTCCCGGCCTCACCCTATTCAACATGTATATTAATGAACTGGCGAGGGCTCTAGAACAGTCTGCAGCACCCGGCCTCACCCTATTCAACATGTATATTAATGAACTGGCGAGGGCTCTAGAACATTCTGCAGCTCCCGGCCTCGGCCTATTCAACATGTATATTAATGAACTGGCGAGGGCTCTAGAACATTCTGCAGCTCCCGGCCTCAGCCTATTCAACATGTATATTAATGAACTGGCGAGGGCTCTAGAACAGTCTGCAGCACCCGGCCTCACCCTATTCAACATGTATATTAATGAACTGGCGAGGGCTCTAGAACAGTCTGCAGCACCCGGCCTCAGCCTATTCAACATGTATATTAATGAATTGACGAGGGCTCTAGAACAGTCTGCAGCTCCCGGCCTCACCCTATTCAACATGTATATTAATGAATTGGCGAGGGCTCTAGAACAGTCTGCAGCTCCCGGCCTCACCCTATTCAACATGTATATTAATGAACTGGCGAGGGCTCTAGAACAGTCTGCAGCTCCCGGCCTCACCCTATTCAACATGTATATTAATGAACTGGCGAGGGCTCTAGAACAGTCTGCAGCTCCCGGCCTCACCCTATTCAACATGTATATTAATGAACTGGCGAGGGCTCTAGAACAGTCTGCAGCTCCCGGCCTCAGCCTATTCAACATGTATATTAATGAACTGGTGAGGGCTCTAGAACAGTCTGCAGCACCCGGCCTCACCCTATTCAACATGTATATTAATGAACTGGCGAGGGCTCTAGAACAGTCTGCAGCACCCGGCCTCACCCTATTCAACATGTATATTAATGAACTGGCGAGGGCTCTAGAACAGTCTGCAGCTCCCGGCCTCACCCTATTCAACATGTATATTAATGAATTGGCGAGGGCTCTAGAACAGTCTGCAGCACCCGGCCTCACCCTATTCAACATGTATATTAATGAATTGGCGAGGGCTCTAGAACAGTCTGCAGCACCCGGCCTCAGCCTATTCAACATGTATATTAATGAACTGGCGAGGGCTCTAGAACAGTCTGCAGCACCCGGCCTCACCCTATTCAACATGTATATTAATGAACTGGTGAGGGCTCTAGAACAGTCTGCAGCACCCGGCCTCACCCTATTCAACATGTATATTAATGAACTGGCGAGGGCTCTAGAACAGTCTGCAGCACCCGGCCTCACCCTATTCAACATGTATATTAATGAACTGGTGAGGGCTCTAGAACAGTCTGCAGCACCCGGCCTCACCCTATTCAACATGTATATTAATGAACTGGTGAGGGCTCTAGAACAGTCTGCAGCACCCGGCCTCACCCTATTCAACATGTATATTAATGAATTGGCGAGGGCTCTAGAACAGTCTGCAGCACCCGGCCTCACCCTATTCAACATGTATATTAATGAATTGGCGAGGGCTCTAGAACAGTCTGCAGCTCCCGGCCTCACCCTATTCAACATGTATATTAATGAACTGGCGAGGGCTCTAGAACAGTCTGCAGCACCCGGCCTCACCCTATTCAACATGTATATTAATGAATTGGCGAGGGCTCTAGAACAGTCTGCAGCTGCCCGGCCTCACCCTATTCAACATGTATATTAATGAACTGGCGAGGGCTCTAGAACAGTCTGCAGCACCCGGCCTCACCCTATTCATCATGTATATTAATGAATTGGCGAGGGCTCTAGAACAGTCTGCAGCACCCGGCCTCACCCTATTCAACATGTATATTAATGAACTGGCGAGGGCTCTAGAACAGTCTGCAGCACCCGGCCTCACCCTATTCAACATGTATATTAATGAACTGGCGAGGGCTCTAGAACAGTCTGCAGCACCCGGCCTCACCCTATTCAACATGTATATTAATGAATTGGCGAGGGCTCTAGAACAGTCTGCAGCTCCCGGCCTCACCCTATTCAACATGTATATTAATGAACTGGCGAGGGCTCTAGAACAGTCTGCAGCACCCGGCCTCACCCTATTCAACATGTATATTAATGAACTGGTGAGGGCTCTAGAACAGTCTGCAGCACCCGGCCTCAGCCTATTCAACATGTATATTAATGAATTGGCGAGAGCTCTAGAACAGTCTGCAGCACCCGGCCTCACCCTATTCAACATGTATATTAATGAATTGGCGAGGGCTCTAGAACAGTCTGCAGCACCCGGCCTCACCCTATTCAACATGTATATTAATGAATTGGCGAGGGCTCTAGAACAGTCTGCAGCACCCGGCCTCAGCCTATTCAACATGTATATTGATGAACTGGCGAGGGCTCTAGAACATTCTGCAGCACCCGGCCTCACCCTATTCAACATGTATATTAATGAATTGGCGAGGGCTCTAGAACAGTCTGCAGCTCCCGGCCTCACCCTATTCAACATGTATATTAATGAACTGGCGAGGGCTCTAGAACATTCTGCAGCACCCGGCCTCACCCTATTCAACATGTATATTAATGAACTGGCGAGGGCTCTAGAACAGTCTGCAGCTCCCGGCCTCACCCTATTCAACATGTATATTAATGAACTGGCGAGGGCTCTAGAACAGTCTGCAGCTCCCGGCCTCACCCTATTCAACATGTATATTAATGAACTGGTGAGGGCTCTAGAACAGTCTGCAGCACCCGGCCTCAGCCTATTCAACATGTATATTAATGAATGGGTGAGGGCTCTAGAACAGGCGAGGGCTCTAGAACAGTCTGCAGCACCCGGCCTCACCCTATTCAACATGTATATTAATGAATTGGCGAGGGCTCTAGAACAGTCTGCAGCTCCCGGCCTCACCCTATTCAACATGTATATTAATGAACTGGCGAGGGCTCTAGAACAGTCTGCAGCTCCCGGCCTCACCCTATTCAACATGTATATTAATGAATTGGCGAGGGCTCTAGAACAGTCTGCAGCTCCCGGCCTCACCCTATTCAACATGTATATTAATGAATTGGCGAGGGCTCTAGAACAGTCTGCAGCTCCCGGCCTCACCCTATTCAACATGTATATTAATGAACTGGCGAGGGCTCTAGAACAGTCTGCAGCACCCGGCCTCACCCTATTCAACATGTATATTAATGAATTGGCGAGGGCTCTAGAACAGTCTGCAGCTCCCGGCCTCACCCTATTCAACATGTATATTAATGAACTGGTGAGGGCTCTAGAACAGTCTGCAGCACCCGGCCTCACCCTATTCAACATGTATATTAATGAACTGGCGAGGGCTCTAGAACAGTCTGCAGCACCCGGCCTCACCCTATTCAACATGTATATTAATGAACTGGCGAGGGCTCTAGAACAGTCTGCAGCTCCCGGCCTCACCCTATTCAACATGTATATTAATGAATTGGCGAGGGCTCTAGAACAGTCTGCAGCACCCGGCCTCACCCTATTCAACATGTATATTAATGAATTGGCGAGGGCTCTAGAACAGTCTGCAGCACCCGGCCTCACCCTATTCAACATGTATATTAATGAACTGGTGAGGGCTCTAGAACAGTCTGCAGCACCCGGCCTCACCCTATTCAACATGTATATTAATGAACTGGCGAGGGCTCTAGAACAGTCTGCAGCACCCGGCCTCACCCTATTCAACATGTATATTAATGAACTGGTGAGGGCTCTAGAACAGTCTGCAGCACCCGGCCTCACCCTATTCAACATGTATATTAATGAACTGGTGAGGGCTATAGAACAGTCTGCAGCACCCGGCCTCAGCCTATTCAACATGTATATTAATGAATTGGCGAGAGCTCTAGAACAGTCTGCAGCACCCGGCCTCACCCTATTCAACATGTATATTAATGAATTGGCGAGGGCTCTAGAACAGTCTGCAGCACCCGGCCTCAGCCTATTCAACATGTATATTAATGAATTGGCGAGGGCTCTAGAACAGTCTGCAGCACCCGGCCTCACCCTATTCAACATGTATATTAATGAATTGGCGAGGGCTCTAGAACAGTCTGCAGCTCCCGGCCTCACCCTATTCAACATGTATATTAATGAACTGGCGAGGGCTCTAGAACAGTCTGCAGCACCCGGCCTCACCCTATTCAACATGTATATTAATGAATTGGCGAGGGCTCTAGAACAGTCTGCAGCACCCGGCCTCACCCTATTCAACATGTATATTAATGAACTGGCGAGGGCTCTAGAACAGTCTGCAGCACCCGGCCTCACCCTATTCAACATGTATATTAATGAACTGGCGAGGGCTCTAGAACAGTCTGCAGCACCCGGCCTCACCCTATTCAACATGTATATTAATGAATTGGCGAGGGCTCTAGAACAGTCTGCAGCTCCCGGCCTCACCCTATTCAACATGTATATTAATGAACTGGCGAGGGCTCTAGAACAGTCTGCAGCACCCGGCCTCACCCTATTCAACATGTATATTAATGAACTGGTGAGGGCTCTAGAACAGTCTGCAGCACCCGGCCTCAGCCTATTCAACATGTATATTAATGAATTGGCGAGCTCTAGAACAGTCTGCAGCACCCGGCCTCACCCTATTCATCATGTATATTAATGAATTGGCGAGGGCTCTAGAACAGTCTGCAGCACCCGGCCTCACCCTATTCAACATGTATATTAATGAACTGGCGAGGGCTCTAGAACAGTCTGCAGCTCCCGGCCTCACCCTATTCAACATGTATATTAATGAATTGGCGAGGGCTCTAGAACAGTCTGCAGCACCCGGCCTCAGCCTATTCAACATGTATATTAATGAATTGGCGAGGGCTCTAGAACAGTCTGCAGCACCCGGCCTCACCCTATTCAACATGTATATTAATGAATTGGCGAGGGCTCTAGAACAGTCTGCAGCTCCCGGCCTCACCCTATTCAACATGTATATTAATGAACTGGCGAGGGCTCTAGAACAGTCTGCAGCACCCGGCCTCACCCTATTCATCATGTATATTAATGAACTGGCGAGGGCTCTAGAACAGTCTGCAGCACCCGGCCTCACCCTATTCAACATGTATATTAATGAACTGGCGAGGGCTCTAGAACAGTCTGCAGCACCCGGCCTCACCCTATTCAACATGTATATTAATGAACTGGCGAGGGCTCTAGAACAGTCTGCAGCACCCGGCCTCACCCTATTCAACATGTATATTAATGAATTGGCGAGGGCTCTAGAACAGTCTGCAGCTCCCGGCCTCACCCTATTCAACATGTATATTAATGAACTGGCGAGGGCTCTAGAACAGTCTGCAGCACCCGGCCTCACCCTATTCAACATGTATATTAATGAACTGGTGAGGGCTCTAGAACAGTCTGCAGCACCCGGCCTCAGCCTATTCAACATGTATATTAATGAATTGGCGAGAGCTCTAGAACAGTCTGCAGCACCCGGCCTCACCCTATTCATCATGTATATTAATGAATTGGCGAGGGCTCTAGAACAGTCTGCAGCACCCGGCCTCACCCTATTCAACATGTATATTAATGAACTGGCGAGGGCTCTAGAACAGTCTGCAGCACCCGGCCTCACCCTATTCAACATGTATATTAATGAATTGGCGAGGGCTCTAGAACAGTCTGCAGCTCCCGGCCTCACCCTATTCAACATGTATATTAATGAACTGGCGAGGGCTCTAGAACAGTCTGCAGCACCCGGCCTCACCCTATTCAACATGTATATTAATGAACTGGTGAGGGCTCTAGAACAGTCTGCAGCACCGGCCTCAGCCTATTCAACATGTATATTAATGAATTGGCGAGGGCTCTAGAACAGTCTGCAGCACCCGGCCTCACCCTATTCAACATGTATATTAATGAATTGGCGAGGGCTCTAGAACAGTCTGCAGCACCCGGCCTCAGCCTATTCAACATGTATATTAATGAATTGGCGAGGGCTCTAGAACAGTCTGCAGCACCCGGCCTCAGCCTATTCAACATGTATATTAATGAACTGGCGAGGGCTCTAGAACATTCTGCAGCACCCGGCCTCACCCTATTCAACATGTATATTAATGAATTGGCGAGGGCTCTAGAACAGTCTGCAGCTCCCGGCCTCACCCTATTCAACATGTATATTAATGAACTGGCGAGGGCTCTAGAACATCTGCAGCACCCGGCCTCACCCTATTCAACATGTATATTAATGAACTGGCGAGGGCTCTAGAACAGTCTGCAGCTCCCTGCCTCACCCTATTCAACATGTATATTAATGAACTGGCGAGGGCTCTAGAACAGTCTGCAGCTCCCGGCCTCACCCTATTCAACATGTATATTAATGAACTGGTGAGGGCTCTAGAACAGTCTGCAGCACCCGGCCTCAGCCTATTCAACATGTATATTAATGAATTGGCGAGGGCTCTAGAACAGTCTGCAGCACCCGGCCTCACCCTATTCAACATGTATATTAATGAATTGGCGAGGGCTCTAGAACAGTCTGCAGCTCCCGGCCTCACCCTATTCAACATGTATATTAATGAACTGGCGAGGGCTCTAGAACAGTCTGCAGCTCCCGGCCTCACCCTATTCAACATGTATATTAATGAACTGGCGAGGGCTCTAGAACAGTCTGCAGCACCCGGCCTCACCCTATTCAACATGTATATTAATGAACTGGCGAGGGCTCTAGAACAGTCTGCAGCTCCCGGCCTCACCCTATTCAACATGTATATTAATGAACTGGCGAGGGCTCTAGAACAGTCTGCAGCTCCCGGCCTCACCCTATTCAACATGTATATTAATGAATTGGCGAGGGCTCTAGAACAGTCTGCAGCACCCGGCCTCACCCTATTCAACATGTATATTAATGAATTGGCGAGGGCTCTAGAACAGTCTGCAGCACCCGGCCTCACCCTATTCAACATGTATATTAATGAATTGGCGAGGGCTCTAGAACAGTCTGCAGCACCCGGCCTCAGCCTATTCAACATGTATATTAATGAACTGGCGAGGGCTCTAGAACAGTCTGCAGCACCCGGCCTCACCCTATTCAACATGTATATTAATGAACTGGTGAGGGCTCTAGAACAGTCTGCAGCACCCGGCCTCACCCTATTCAACATGTATATTAATGAACTGGCGAGGGCTCTAGAACAGTCTGCAGCACCCGGCCTCACCCTATTCAACATGTATATTAATGAACTGGTGAGGGCTCTAGAACAGTCTGCAGCACCCGGCCTCACCCTATTCAACATGTATATTAATGAACTGGTGAGGGCTCTAGAACAGTCTGCAGCACCCGGCCTCAGCCTATTCAACATGTATATTAATGAATTGGCGAGAGCTCTAGAACAGTCTGCAGCACCCGGCCTCACCCTATTCAACATGTATATTAATGAATTGGCGAGGGCTCTAGAACAGTCTGCAGCACCCGGCCTCACCCTATTCAACATGTATATTAATGAATTGGCGAGGGCTCTAGAACAGTCTGCAGCACCCGGCCTCACCCTATTCAACATGTATATTAATGAATTGGCGAGGGCTCTAGAACAGTCTGCAGCTCCCGGCCTCACCCTATTCAACATGTATATTAATGAACTGGCGAGGGCTCTAGAACAGTCTGCAGCACCCGGCCTCACCCTATTCAACATGTATATTAATGAATTGGCGAGGGCTCTAGAACAGTCTGCAGCACCCGGCCTCACCCTATTCAACATGTATATTAATGAACTGGCGAGGGCTCTAGAACAGTCTGCAGCACCCGGCCTCACCCTATTCAACATGTATATTAATGAACTGGCGAGGGCTCTAGAACAGTCTGCAGCACCCGGCCTCACCCTATTCAACATGTATATTAATGAATTGGCGAGGGCTCTAGAACAGTCTGCAGCTCCCGGCCTCACCCTATTCAACATGTATATTAATGAACTGGCGAGGGCTCTAGAACAGTCTGCAGCACCCGGCCTCACCCTATTCAACATGTATATTAATGAACTGGTGAGGGCTCTAGAACAGTCTGCAGCACCCGGCCTCAGCCTATTCAACATGTATATTAATGAATTGGCGAGAGCTCTAGAACAGTCTGCAGCACCCGGCCTCACCCTATTCAACATGTATATTAATGAATTGGCGAGGGCTCTAGAACAGTCTGCAGCACCCAGGCCTCACCCTATTCAACATGTATATTAATGAACTGGCGAGGGCTCTAGAACAGTCTGCAGCACCCGGCCTCACCCTATTCAACATGTATATTAATGAATTGGCGAGGGCTCTAGAACAGTCTGCAGCTCCCGGCCTCACCCTATTCAACATGTATATTAATGAACTGGCGAGGGCTCTAGAACAGTCTGCAGCACCCGGCCTCACCCTATTCAACATGTATATTAATGAACTGGCGAGGGCTCTAGAACAGTCTGCAGCACCCGGCCTCACCCTATTCAACATGTATATTAATGAACTGGCGAGGGCTCTAGAACAGTCTGCAGCACCCGGCCTCACCCTATTCAACATGTATATTAATGAACTGGCGAGGGCTCTAGAACAGTCTGCAGCTCCCGGCCTCACCCTATTCAACATGTATATTAATGAACTGGCGAGGCTCTAGAACAGTCTGCAGCACCCGGCCTCACCCTATTCAACATGTATATTAATGAACTGGCGAGGGCTCTAGAACAGTCTGCAGCTCCCGGCCTCACCCTATTCAACATGTATATTAATGAACTGGCGAGGGCTCTAGAACAGTCTGCAGCACCCGGCCTCACCCTATTCAACATGTATATTAATGAATTGGCGAGGGCTCTAGAACAGTCTGCAGCACCCGGCCTCACACTATTCAACATGTATATTAATGAACTGGCGAGGGCTCTAGAACAGTCTGCAGCACCCGGCCTCACCCTATTCAACATGTATATTAATGAACTGGCGAGGGCTCTAGAACAGTCTGCAGCACCCGGCCTCACCCTATTCAACATGTATATTAATGAACTGGCGAGGGCTCTAGAACAGTCTGCAGCACCCGGCCTCAGCCTATTCAACATGTATATTAATGAATTGGCGAGGGCTCTAGAACAGTCTGCAGCACCCGGCCTCACCCTATTCAACATGTATATTAATGAATTGGCGAGGGCTCTAGAACAGTCTGCAGCTCCCGGCCTCACCCTATTCAACATGTATATTAATGAACTGGCGAGGGCTCTAGAACAGTCTGCAGCACCCGGCCTCACCCTATTCATCATGTATATTAATGAATTGGCGAGGGCTCTAGAACAGTCTGCAGCACCCGGCCTCACCCTATTCAACATGTATATTAATGAACTGGCGAGGGCTCTAGAACAGTCTGCAGCACCCGGCCTCACCCTATTCAACATGTATATTAATGAACTGGCGAGGGCTCTAGAACAGTCTGCAGCACCCGGCCTCACCCTATTCAACATGTATATTAATGAATTGGCGAGGGCTCTAGAACAGTCTGCAGCTCCCGGCCTCACCCTATTCAACATGTATATTAATGAATTGGCGAGGGCTCTAGAACAGTCTGCAGCACCCGGCCTCACCCTATTCAACATGTATATTAATGAATTGGCGAGGGCTCTAGAACAGTCTGCAGCACCCGGCCTCACCCTATTCAACATGTATATTAATGAATTGGCGAGGGCTCTAGAACAGTCTGCAGCTCCCGGCCTCACCCTATTCAACATGTATATTAATGAATTGGCGAGGGCTCTAGAACAGTCTGCAGCACCCGGCCTCAGCCTATTCAACATGTATATTAATGAATTGGCGAGGGCTCTAGAACAGTCTGCAGCACCCGGCCTCAGCCTATTCAACATGTATATTAATGAATTGGCGAGGGCTGTAGAACAGTCTGCAGCTCCCCTATTCAACATGGCCTCACCCTATTCAACATGTATATCAATGAACTGGCGAGGGCTCTAGAACAGTCTGCAGCTCCCGGCCTCAGCCTATTCAACATGTATATTAATGAACTGGCGAGGGCTCTAGAACAGTCTGCAGCACCCGGCCTCAGCCTATTCAACATGTATATTAATGAATTGGCGAGGGCTCTAGAACAGTCTGCAGCACCCGGCCTCAGCCTATTCAACATGTATATTGATGAACTGGCGAGGGCTCTAGAACATTCTGCAGCACCCGGCCTCAGCCTATTCAACATGTATATTGATGAACTGGCGAGGGCTCTAGAACATTCTGCAGCACCCGGCCTCACCCTATTCAACATGTATATTAATGAATTGGCGAGGGCTCTAGAACAGTCTGCAGCTCCCGGCCTCACCCTATTCAACATGTATATTAATGAACTGGCGAGGGCTCTAGAACATTCTGCAGCACCCGGCCTCACCCTATTCAACATGTATATTAATGAACTGGCGAGGGCTCTAGAACAGTCTGCAGCTCCCGGCCTCACCCTATTCAACATGTATATTAATGAACTGGCGGGGCTCTAGAACAGTCTGCAGCTCCCGGCCTCACCCTATTCAACATGTATATTAATGAATTGGCGAGGGCTCTAGAACAGTCTGCAGCACCCGGCCTCAGCCTATTCAACATGTATATTAATGAATTGGCGAGGGCTCTAGAACAGTCTGCAGCACCCGGCCTCAGCCTATTCAACATGTATATTAATGAACTGGCGAGGGCTCTAGAACAGTCTGCAGCACCCGGCCTCACCCTATTCAACATGTATATTAATGAACTGGCGAGGGCTCTAGAACAGTCTGCAGCACCCGGCCTCAGCCTATTCAACATGTATATTAATGAATTGGCGAGGGCTCTAGAACAGTCTGCAGCACCCGGCCTCACCCTATTCAACATGTATATTAATGAATTGGCGAGGGCTCTAGAACAGTCTGCAGCTCCCGGCCTCACCCTATTCAACATGTATATTAATGAACTGGCGAGGGCTCTAGAACAGTCTGCAGCTCCCGGCCTCACCCTATTCAACATGTATATTAATGAATTGGCGAGGGCTCTAGAACAGTCTGCAGCTCCCGGCCTCACCCTATTCAACATGTATATTAATGAATTGGCGAGGGCTCTAGAACAGTCTGCAGCACCCGGCCTCACCCTATTCAACATGTATATTAATGAATTGGCGAGGGCTCTAGAACAGTCTGCAGCTCCCGGCCTCAACCTATTCAACATGTATATTAATGAACTGGCGAGGGCTCTAGAACAGTCTGCAGCACCCGGCCTCACCCTATTCAACATGTATATTAATGAACTGGCGAGGGCTCTAGAACAGTCTGCAGCTCCCGGCCTCACCCTACTAGAATCTGAAGTTAAATGTCAACTGTTTGCTGATGATCTGGTGCTTCTGTCCCCAACCAAGGAGGGCCTAAAGCAACACTTGGGACTTCTGCACAGATTCTGTCAGACCCGACAGTAAATCTCAGTAAGATAAAAAATAATGGTGTTCAAAAAAGAAGGTCCAGTTGCCAGGACCACAAATACAAATTCCATCTAAACACTGTCGCACACAAAAAAAAACTATACATACCTCGGCCTAAACATCAGCACCACAGGTAACTTCTACAAAGGTGTGAACGAGCTGAGAGACAACGCAAGAACGGACTTCTATGTCATCAAAAGGAACATAAAATTCTACATAAAATCTAATCCAATATTATTAGTCACATGCCCCGAACACAACAACAACTTACATTGGGCTGTTTGTTTTTCTATGTTTGTTTTTCTATGTTTGTTTTTCTATGTTTGTTTTTCTATGTTTGTTTTTCTATGTATGGTTTCTGTTCGACCTAGTATGGTTTCTGTTCGACCTAGTATGGTTTCTGTTCGACCTAGTATGGTTTCTGTTCGACCTAGTATGGTTTCTGTTCGACCTAGTATGGTTTCTGTTCGACCTAGTATGGTTTCTGTTCGACCTAGTATGGTTTCTGTTCGACCTAGTATGGTTTCTGTTCGACCTAGTATGGTTTCTGTTCGACCTAGTATGGTTTCTGTTCGACCTAGTATGGTTTCTGTTCGACCTAGTATGGTTTCTGTTCGACCTAGTATGGTTTCTGTTCGACCTAGTATGGTTTCTGTTCGACCTCGTATGGTTTCTGTTCGACCTAGTATGGTTCTCAATCAGAGGCAGGTGTCAAATGCTTACTGACAAGCCCAACAATGCAGTTGTATGAATAACAATAAGAAACAAAAGCAACAAGTAATTAAAGAGCAGCAGTACAATAACAATAGTGAGGCTATAAACAGGTACTGGTACAGAGTCAATGTGCGGTGGCACCAGTTAGTCAAAGTAATTGAGGTAATATGTACATGTAGGTAGTTAATTAAAGTGACTATGCGTAGATGATAACAACAGATAGTGGCAGTGGTGTAGAATGGGGGGGGGGACAATGTAAATAGTCTGGGTAGCCATGTGACTAGATGTTCAGGAGTCTCATGGCTTGGGGGGTAGAAGCTGTTTAGAAGCCTCTTGGATCTAGACTTGGCGCTCCGGGTACCGCTTGCCATGCGGTAGCAGAGAGAACAGTCTATGACTAGGGTGGATGGAGTCTTTCACAATTGTTAGGGCCTTCCTCTGACACCGCCTGGTCTCCCGCCTGTCCGGCGCTGCCCGGAATCTCCCGTCCATTGGGGACCCATGGCTAGGGTCCCCAGTCGGAGGTCGGCAGGCGAGGGTCGCCGCTCGTAAGAGGCCACGGGGGCGGTTGAGGAGGCGGACAAAAACTGTGGTGAAGTGGGGTCCATGAACCCGCGCCAGAGCCGCCACCGCGGACAGACGCCCACCCAGACCCTCAGACCTGAACCCCTATAGGTTCAGGTTTTGCGGCCGGAATCCGCACCTTTGGGGCGGGTACTGTCACGTTCTGACCTTAGTTCCTTTGTTTTTATCTTTTTTTTATATGGTCAGGGCGTGAGTTGGGGTGGGCAGTCCTAGTATGGTTCTCAATCAGAGGCAGGTGTCGTTAGTTGTCTCTGATTGAGAATCATACTTAGGTAGCTTTTTTTTCCACCTGTGTTTTCGTGGGTGTTTGTTTCTGTGTGAGTGTTTTTATCAGTTATTGTTTAGTGTTCTGAGTTTTAATGAAATATCATCATGAACACTTACCATGTCCGATCCTTCCTCCTCCTTAATGAAATATCATCATGAACACTTACCATGTCTGATCCTTCCTCTTCCTTAATGAAATATCATCATGAACACTTACCATGTCCGATCCTTCCTCCTCCTCGGACGAAGAGGAGGAAATCCGTTACACCATCGTTCATCCATATATTTATATATTATTTATTATATTTATATGTACATATTCTTATTCCATCCCTTTACATTTGTGTGTTTTAGGTAGTTGTTGTGAATTTGTTATATTACTTGCTAGATATTGCTGCACTGTCGGGAACTAGAAGCACAAGCATTTCGCTACACTCGCGTTAACTTCTGCTAACCATGTGTATGTGACCAATAATATTTGAATTTGAAATTTGATCAAACACCTTTGGGATGAATTGGAACGCCGACTGCGAGCCGACTGCAGGCCTAATCGCCCAACATCAGTGCCCGACCTCACTAATGCTCTTGTGACTGAATGGAAGCAAGTCCCCGCAGCAATGTTCCATCAGCTTGTGGAAAGCCTTCCCAGAAGAGTGGAGGCTGTTATAGCAGCAAAGGGGGGACCAACTCCATATTAATGCCCATGATTTTGGAATGAGACGTTTGAC
>NC_068434.1:7459219-7479219 GCF_023373465.1 Oncorhynchus keta
AACATGGCTCAATAAGAACATGGCTCTGTTCAATAAGAACATGGCTCTGTTCAATAAGAACATGGCTCTGTTCAATAAGAACATGGCTCTGTTCAATAAGAACATGGCTCCGTTCAATAAGAACATGGCTCCGTTCAATAAGAACATGGCTCCGTTCAATAAGAACATGGCTCTGTTCAATAAGGCTCTGTTCAATAAGAACATGGCTCTGTTCAATAAGAACATGGCTCTGTTCAATAAGAACATGGCTCTGTTCAATAAGAACATGGCTCTGTTCAATAAGAACCGGCTCTGTTCAATAAGAACATGGCTCCGTTCAATAAGAACATGGCTCTGTTCAATAAGAACATGGCTCTGTTCAATAAGAACATGGCTCTGTTCAATAAGAACATGGCTCTGTTCAATAAGAACATGGCTCCGTTCAATAAGAACATGGCTCTGTTCAATAAGAACATGGCTCTGTTCAATAAGAACATGGCTCTGTTCAATAAGAACATGGCTCTGTTCAATAAGAACATGGCTCTGTTCAATAAGAACATGGCTCTGTTCAATACTAAAATGGCTCTGAGCCACTTTACCTAGATGGTTCATCTGACAAAAATGACCTAAATCTTGAAAATGACCTAAATCTTGAAGTTCAGATGGGACCCTTTAAAAGGGATAGAGAAGGAGGGAGAGAGAGAGAGAGAGAGAGAGAGAGAGAGAGAGAGAGAGAGAGAGAGAGAGAGAGAGAAGAGAGAAGAGAGAGAGAGAGAGAGAGAGAGAGAGAGAGGGAGAGAGAGAGAGAGAGAGAGAGACAGAGAGAGGCAGAGAGAGAGAGAGAGAGAGAGAGACTGTAGATAAAAAGATTGAGTTGTGGGAAAGTGATATGTCAGCAGAGAGGGTGCTGATATGAGTGTCTGGCAGAAAAGATGAGCGCAGTCTCTCTGTGCCCTAGAAATGCCAGCAGGCATCTTTTATTGAACACAGTTTGGCTGAGTGGAGGAGAACAGAGAGAGATGAGAGGAGGGGGGTGATAACTCAACTGTTTCAATTTCATGTCAGAAGGAAAACAGCGGGACCATAATCATAAAACGTAATTAAAACCGGTGTTTTTTTTGCTCAAATTTCCACCCACATTCACACGCATGCCCTCATGCACATGTAACAGAATAACTTTACGTCCGTCCCCTCACCCATACCCGGGCGTGAACCAGGGACCTTCTGCACACAACGACAACAGTCACCCTCGAAGCATCGTTACCCATCGCTCCACAAAAGCCGCGGCCCTTGCAGAGCAAGGGGAACCACTACTTCAAGGTCTCAGAGCAAGTGACGTAACCGATTGAAACGCTATTTAGCGCGCACCGCTAACTAAGCTAGCCGTTTCACATCCGTTACACACACACGAACACACATGGAAAGTGGTCGGTTCCTAACGGGAGAACGTTTCTGTACGGGACGTTCAGATGGGACTCATATTGACAACAGAGAAACAGTGATAAGTTTAAACAGACAATTCATCTGGGTATAACGTATACTGAACAAAAAAATACACAAAATACTTTTTTTTCTCTCAAATTTTTGTTTACATTTCTGTTAGTGAGCATTTCTCATTTGCCAAGATAATCTAGCCAGTCCAGGACCTCCACATCTGGCATCTTCACCTGGGGGAGGGGGGGGGGTAATAAAGCCCTTTTTGTGGGGAAAACTCATTCTGATTGGCTGGAGCCTGGCTCCCCAGTGGGTGGGCCTTTGCCCTCCCAGGCCCAACCATGGCTGCTGCCCCTGCCCAGTCCTGTGAAACCCATAGGTTAAAGGTTAAAGGCCTAATGAATGTCTTTTCAACTGACTGATTTTATTCTATTATCTGTAACTCAGTAGAATCTTAGAAATAGTTGCATGTTGCGTTTATATATTTTTTGTTTAGTATAGTTGACTTTCTTTACCAAAATAATGACAAGGGACCGTGAATGTTGTCTACGTTTACTGAGATAGAAATATCTTTGATCATCACAAACAGTCAACCTCTCTGTAAAAGTTCCCTAAACGGAGTTCAACATCGTGGTCCTTCTGTAGCTCAGTTGGTAGAGCATGGCGCTTGTAACGCCAGGGTAGTGGGTTCGATCCCCGGGACCACCCATACGTAGAATGTATGCACACATGACTGTAAGTCGCTTTGGATAAAAGCGTCTGCTAAATGGCATATATTATTTCTCCAGGGGATTGATTTCAACTTCATAATAAATAGAAAAAGATTGACCTAAAAGCCAAACTCCTTCAGACGATGATTGAAACAGTGTCAACACACACACACACACACACACAAGCATTTCGCTACACTCGCATTAACATCTGCTAACCATGTGTATGTGACAAATAAAATTTGATTTGACACACACACACACCTAATACACAAACTACTCACCCTGGCAGAATCCTTGGGGGTGTAAGAACAGCCCATCTGGACAGCTAGTCCTGCAGTAGCCGTTGTTGAAGATGGCCAGGGGGGGGCAGGACACACAGTCAGCCTGGGACGTACCTGAACACTCCTGGCAGGACGGGTGGCACCCTGGGGGGTTTAGGTTAACAATAGTGTATCATCATCCAAAGGTCATAGGTCAATGACTGTATGGATTTTGTATTTATTATTTATTTATATCTATTTTATTGTATTTTGTATTTTATCAGCCGTTAGAGCCGTTTAGAGCCATTAGAGCCGTGAGCCGTTTAGAGCCGTGAGCCGTTTAGAGCCGTTAAGAGCCGTTTAGACCCGTTTAGACCCGCTACAGCCGTTTAGAGCCGCTAGAGCCGCAGAGCCGTTTAAAGCCGCTAGAGCCATTTAGAGCCGTTAGAGCAGTTAAAGCCGTGAGCCGTTTAGAGCCGTTTAGAGCCGCTAGAGCCGCTAGAGCCGTTTAGTGCCGTTAGAGCCGTTTAGACCCGCTAGAGCCGTTAGAGCCGTGAGCTGTTTAGAGCCGTGAGCCGTTAGAGCCGTGAGCCGTTTAGAGCCGTGAGCCGTTTAGAGCCGCTAGAGCCGTTTAGAGCCGTTAACATTTACATTTAAGTCATTTAGCAGAGCCGTTTAGACCCGTTTAGACCCGCTAGAGCCGTTTAGAGCCGTTAGAGCAGTTAGAGCCGTGAGCCGTTTAGAGCCGTTTAGAGCCGCTAGAGCCGTTTAGAGCCGTTAGAGCCGTGAGCCGTTTAGAGCCGTTAGAGCCGTTTAGACCCGCTAGAGCTGTTTAGAGCAGTTAGAGCCGTTTGATGTTAAGTGCCTTGCTCAAGGGCACAACAGTAGTGGATGGCAGTTGAGATATGACCTCAGGGATTTTCACGTGAACGGAAGAGCATCATTCTGGTCCCTCTTTGAGTATCTGCAGTATCTGATGTATACTATAATATCATTCCTACTACCTCAGAAACCATTCGATAACCAGATTGGTCAGACAATTGGTTGCTTAGAAAAGCAGGCAAAACAATCGTTTCCTTGAAATTTCCCAAAATGATTATTGTCCAAAACAGAGACAATAAACCTTCCCATCAGTAGAAGACAGACAGCAGAGATATTAAGCAGATATAAGACAGTTCGCTGGAGGGTCAAATTAGCTTTGAGATGGCAAACAAGGCTTTGCTAGTGGGTTGCAGATTCAAGTGACTCCACATTGCAGCCTTCTGTTAATATAATTAAATTGAAGAGTCTTAGGAGAAAGATGTTACAGCACCGGACTGTGACTTTGTCTGTGTTCCAAATGACACCCTATTCAGCTCCCATATCGCTCTGGTCTAAAGTAGTGCACTATGTAGGGAATAGGGTTCCATAGGGCTCTGGTCTAAAGTAGTGCACCATATAGGGAACAGGGTTCCATAGGGCTCTGGTCTAAAGTAGTGAACTATATAGGGAACAGGGTTCCATAGGGCTCTGGTCTAAAGTAGTGGGAACAGGGTTCCATAGGGCTCTGGTCTAAAGTAGTGCACCATATAGGGAACAGGGTTCAATAGGGCTCTGGTCTAAAGTAGGGTTCCATAGGGCTCTGGTCTAAAGGAGTGCACTATATAGGGAATAGGGTTCCATAGGGTTCTGGTCTTCTGGTCTAAAGGAGTGCACTATATAGGGAATAGGGTTCCTGGTCTATAGGGCTCCATAGGGCTCTGGTCTAAAGTAGTGCACTATATAGGAAACAGGGTTCACTATAGGGTTTCTGGGCTCTGGTCTAAATGTGCAGGGAACAGGGTTCCATAGGGTTCTGGTCTAAAGGAGTGCACTATATAGGGAATAGGGTTCCATAGGGCTCTGGTCAAAAGTAGTGCACTATATAGGGAACAGGGTTCCATAGGGCTCTGGTCTAAAGTAGTGCACCATATAGGGAACAAGGTTCCATAGGGTTCTGGTCTAAAGGAGTGCACTATATAGGGAATAGGGTTCCATATCGCCCTGGTAAAAGTAGTGCACTATATAGGGATCAGGGTTCCATATCGCTCTGGTTAAAAGTAGTGCACTATATAGGGAACAGGGTTCCATATTGCCCTGGTAAACGTAGTGCACTATATAGGGAATAGCATGTCGTCCTTACTATAAGTACATCAGACTCTTCAAAAAGGAGAAGCAATTGACCAGAAAACATCTGAACTGACGAAGGACCATCCACAGTTACTGTGGATGTATTCTCTCACAAATATGAGAATGTTCATGTTTCTCTCCATTATGTGTTATTCAGCCTCTGAGAAATACTGCTGATGCTTCTCTCCATTATGTGTTATTCAGAGAAATACTGCCAATGTTTCTCTCCATTATGTGTTATTCTGAGAAATGCTGCCGATGTT
Source organism: Oncorhynchus keta (assembly GCF_023373465.1). Taxonomy (NCBI): domain Eukaryota; kingdom Metazoa; phylum Chordata; class Actinopteri; order Salmoniformes; family Salmonidae; genus Oncorhynchus; species Oncorhynchus keta. Next base: position 7,464,017 of record NC_068434.1, read on the forward strand.
TCTCTCCATTATGTGTTATTCAGAGAAATGCTGCTGATGTTTCTCTCCATTATGTGTTATTCTGAGAAATACTGCCGATGTTTCTCTCCATTATGTGTTATTCTGAGAAATGCTGCCGATGTTTCTCTCCATTATGTGTTATTCTGAGAAATGCTGCCGATGTTTCTCTCCATTATGTGTTATTCAGAGAAATGCTGCTGATGTTTCTCTCCATTATGTGTTATTCTGAGAAATACTGCCGATGTTTCTCTCCATTATGTGTTATTCTGAGAAATGCTGCCGATGTTTCTCTCCATTATGTGTTTTTATTGTTGTTGTTGATATTCGTTATTGAATAAATCGTATCGACGACTGGCATAGCTTTCCCGTGCTAAACGCTACAACAGCAAACTACGACGGTTTCTTCAACAGCTAGAAGCACTAGGTTGTCCATTTTTGAATCCCTTAATGGGTTAAAAAAAAAAAACTCAGGATGTTCAAAGAGCCCAAACAAATAGGGAACAATGTTTTTGTATTCAAATTATAATTTAAGACGGGTTCCTTTTCCTCTCATTTGCTTCTTTAAGCGACTGGGTTTGAAAACGTGGGTCTCCTGTGTGTGAGTTCATGTGTGGGGTGGACAGTGTTGGTTGCCCAGGTAATGGACTGCAGACACATAGTAAAAGGGAGGTGTGTGTGTGCACGTGCGTGTGCACGTGCGCGTGCGTGCTTGCGTGTGTGCGTAGAAAAAGGTCTCCTTACCTTGGCAGGTGTTGTCCTGGACGGTGTGTCCTGGGGGACATCTGGAGACGCACTGGCCTTCCTGGAGGACGTAGGGCGGGGAACAGGAAGTACAGTTCTGACTACTTCCTCCTGTGCACTGTAAACAGGAAGTGTGGCATTCTGAAATGGACCAAGAGAGAGAAAAGAGGTGGATTTAGGTTTGTGACATTGAAACGTAAGCCCATTGATACAGCATTACAAGTGTCCATGAATATACAGACACACTACTTACTACATATGCTGTGGTCTTGTGACAAACTGACACCATTTTGGGATAATGTACAGTACCAGTCCAACGTTTGGACACACCTTCTCATTCAAGGGTTTTTTCTTTATTTTTACTATTTTCTACATTATAAAATAATAGTGAAGACATCAAAACGATGAATTTTTTTTAATTTATTTATTTTTTATTTTACCTTTATTTTACCTGGCAAGTCAGTTAAGAACAAATTCTTATTTTCAATGACGGCCTAGGAACAGTGGGTTAACTGCCTGTTCAGGGGCAGAACGACAGATTTGTACTTTGTCAGCTCGGGGATTCGAACTTGCAACCTTTCGGTTACTAGTCCAACGCTCTAACCACTAGGCTACCCTGCCGCCCCAAATAACACATATGGAATCATGTAGTAACCAAAAAAGTGTTAAACAAATCTAAATATATGTTATATTTGAGATATTTGTGATTCTTCAAAGTAGCCACCCTTTGCCTTGATGGCAGCTTTGCACATAATTGGCATTCTCTCAACCTGCTTTATGAGGTATTCACTTGGAATGCATTTCAATTAACAGGTGTAGATTTAATTGCTGCAAAAACGGTATACCCTCGTACTGTATAGCCTCGTACTGTATAGCCTCGTACTGTATAGCCTCGTACTGTAAAGCCTCGTACTGTAAAGCCTCGTACTGTACAGCCTCGTACTGTATAGCCTCGTACTGTATAGCCTCGTACTGTACAGCCTTGTACAGTATAGCCTCGTACTGTATAGCCTCGTACAGTATAGCCTCGTACTGTACAGCCTCGTACAGTATAGCCTCGTACTGGAAAGCCTCATACTATATAGCCTCGTACTGTATAACCTCATACTATATAGCCTTGTGCTGTATAACCTCATACTATATAGCCTTGTGCTGTATAACCTCATACTATATAGCCTCGTACTGTATAACCTCATACTATATAGCCTTGTGCTGTATAACCTCATACTATATAGCCTCGTGCTGTATAACCTCATACTATATAGCCTTGTGCTGTATAACCTCATACTATTTTATTTTTATTTTTATTTTCTTGTGCTTGAAAAAAATATAACCTCATACTATATTTTAAAAACATGTTTTCTGTATAACCTCATACTATATAGCCTCTGTGCTGTATAACCTCATACTATATATGCCTTTGTGTCTTCCTGTATAACCTCATACTATATAGCCTCGTGCTGTATAACCTCATACTATATGTATGTTTCCTTGTGCTGTATAACCTCATACTATATAGCTCTCTGTACTGTATAACCTCATACTATATAGCCTCGTATGTCTTCCTGTATAACCTCATACTATATAGCCTTGTGCTGTATAACTCTCTGTGTATGTCTGTGAAAGCCTCTGTGTATGTCTTCCTGTGTATGTCTCTCAGGGTAAACATAGGCGTTTTAAGTATTTATTTTTTTCTCCCTGTGTTTTCGTTTATGTTGTGATTGAAAAAAATAATTATACATCTATATATATTTAAAAAAACATGTTTTCCCTGTGTATGTCTCTCTGTGTACAGTATGTCTCTCTGTGTACAGTATGTCTCTCTGTGTATGTCTCCCTGTGTATGTCTCTCTGTGTATGTCTCTCTGTGTATGTCTCTCTGTGTATGTCTCTCTGTGTATGTCTCTCTGTGTATGTCTCTCTGTGTGTGTCTCTCTGTGTATGTCTCTCTGTGTATGTCTCTCTGTGTATGTCTCTCTGTGTGTCTCTCTGTGTGTCTCTCTCTGTGTATGTCTCTCTGTGTATGTCTCTCTGTGTATGTCTCTCTGTGTATGTCTTCCTGTGTATGTCTCTCTGTGTATGTCTTCCTGTGTATGTCTCTCTGTGTATGTCTTCCTGTGTATGTCTCTCTGTGTACAATATGTCTCTCTGCGTACAGTATGTCTCTCTGTGTATGTCTCCCTGTGTTTCTCTCTGTTTATGTCTCTCTGTGTACAGTATGTCTCCCTGTGTACAGTATGTCTCTCTGTGTACAATATGTCTCCCTGTGTATGTTTCCCTGTGTATCTCTCCTTGTTTATGTCTCTCTGTGTACAGTATGTCTCTCTGTGTCACATCCACAAGAGAGTCTGTCAGACAGCATGTCTCTACCTCTCCTGAGATTACAGCTGACAGCCAAACAGGAGTGTGTGTGTGTCAAAGTGTGTGTGTGTGTGTGTGTGTGTGTGTGTGTGTGTGTGTGTGTGTGTGTGTGTGTGTGTGTGTGTGTGTGTGTGTGTGTGTGTGTGTGTGTGTGTGTGTGTGAGAAACCACCGAGGTGCCAAAAATTGCACTCTTCAGACACTGTGGTGTTGAGAAAGACGGGACCTCCCAAGTCAAAGTGGAAACCGAGAAATCTCTCTCCCTCTCTCTCTCCTCTCTCTCTCGCCTCTCTCGCCCCTCTCTCTCGCCCTCTCTCTCTCTCTCTCCCCCTCTCTCTCTCTCTCTCTCTCTCTCTCTCTCTCTCTCTCTCTCTCCCTCTCTCAACCCCCCCCTCTCTCTCTCTCTCTCCCTCTCTCTCTCTGTCTATTTAGTCAACTTCAGCTGTCCGTCGTCTGAGAAACGCTATCTATTTCATTATTAGAGTTTACCATCTCCTTCTACAGTACTGGAGGGATATTAAATGCTGTGAAGCTTCAGCTGCCAGGAGAGGAGGAAAAGGCAGATAGGCACCAGCCGGTCGGTCAGTCGCCCGCCTGCCTACCTGCCTGCCTGCCTACCTGCCTGCCTGCCTACCTGCTTGACTGCCTACCTGCCTGCCTACCTGCCCGCCTGCCTACCTGCTTGACTGCCTACCTGCCCGCCTGCTTGCCTGCTTGACTGCCTACCTGCCTGCCTACCTGCCCGCCTGCCTACCTGCTTGACTGCCTACCTGCCCGCCTGCTTGCCTGCTTGACTGCCTACCTGCCTGCCTACCTGCCCACCTGCCTACCTGCTTGACTGCCTACCTGCCCGCCTGCTTGCCTGACTGCCTACCTGCCCTCCTGCCCGCCTGCTTGACTGACTGCCTACCTGCCCGCCTGCTTGACTGCCTACCTGCCCGCCTGCTTGACTGCCTGACTGCCTGCCTGACTGCCTGTCCGCCCGCCTGCTTGACTGCCTACCTGCCGCCTGCTTGACTGCCTACCTGCCCGCCTGCTTGACTGCCTACATGCCTACATGCCTGCCTGCCTACCTACCTGCCTGACTGCCTGTCCACCTGCCTGCCTGCCTGACTGACTGCCTACCTGCCTGCCTGCTTGACTGCCTACATGCCTGCCTGACTGCCTACCTACCTGCCTGACTGCCTGTCCACCTGCCTGCCTGCCTGACTGACTGCCTACCTGCCCGCCTGCTTGCCTGTCTGCTTGCCTGCTTGACTGCCTACATGCCTGCCTGACTGCCTACCTACCTGACTGACTGCATACCTGCCTGCCTACCTGCCCGCCTGCTTGCCTGCCTACCTGCCTGACTGACTGACTGCATACCTGCCTGCCTACCTGCCCGCCTGCTTGCCTGCCTGCTTGACTGCCTACATGCCTTACTGACTGACTGCATAACACTACATCACCTGGGCTGTGGATGCATCAGATCCCTCAACAATCATCTTCCCTGTTGTGTTGTAACAGGATCTAAATCTAAAGGTGTAGAGTATCAGGGGCGCGGGACTATTCCACACCTGGCCTGGAGAATCAATTGTACTGCTGATTTAATTTGCACCTGGCACTTCAGTTAATTGATTGATTCATGTCCCTGATTGGCTAGATCGTCCCCTAACCTGGTGTCCCAGGTCTGAATCAGTCTCTGATGAGGAGAAAATGAGAGCTAAACATAAGAGCCTGTGTGAAAGACAGCAGGATTACTGAGCAGTACTAAAACCCTCAACACATCTCTGTCTACACACACAGAGCCTGTATGGAAGACAGCAGGATTACTGAGCAGTACCTAAAACCCTCAACACATCTCTGTCTACACACACAGAGCCTGTATGGAAGACAGCAGGATTACTGAGCAGTACTAAAACCCTCAACACATCTCTGTCTACACACACAGAGCCTGTATGGAAGACAGCAGGATTACTGAGCAGTACTAAAACCCTCAACACATCTCTGTCTACACACACAGCAGGATTAGAGCCCCTGTTGAGCAAGGGAACAGGCTGAACTACAGGCTGGGATTTCCTCCTAAAGACACCCGACACTCTACCCCACTTCTCTCTCTCTGTGTGGTGTGGTGTGGTGTGTGGTGTGGTGTGTGGTGTGGTGTGGTGTGTGTGGTGTGGTGTGTGTGGTGTGGTGTGGTGTGGTGTGTGTGTGTGGTGTGGTGTGTGTGGTGTGGTGTGGTGTGGTGTGTGGTGTGTGTGGTGTGGTGTGTGTGTGGTGTAGTGTGTGGTGTGGTGTGTGTGGTGTGTGTGGTGTGTGTGTGTGGTGTGGTGTGTGTGGTGTGGTGTAGTGTGTGGTGTGGTGTAGTGTGTGGTGTGTGTGTGTGGTGTGGTGTGTGTGTGTGTGTGTGGTGTGTGTGGTGTGGTGTGTGTGTGTGTGTGTGTGTGGTGTGGTGTGGTGTGTGTGTGGTGTGGTGTGTGGTGGTGTGTGTGTGTGTGTGTGGTGTGGTGGTGTGGTGTGGTGTGGTGTGGTGGTGTGGTGTGGTTTGGTGTGGAATGTGTGTTTGGTTGCGTGTGGTGTGGTGTAGTGTAGTGTGGTGTAGTGTAGTGTAGTGTGGTGTGGTGTGGTGTAGTGTAGTGTGTAGTGTGGTGGGGTGTAGTGGGGTGTGTGTGGGGTGTAGTGTGGTGTGGTGTGGTGGGGTGTGTGTGGTGGGGGTGGGGTGTGTAGTGTGTAGTGTGGTGTAGTGTAGTGGGGTGTAGTGTGGTGTGTAGTGTGGTGTGGTGTGGTGGGGTGTGGTGTGGTGGGGTGGGTGTGGTGTGGTGTGGTGGGGTGTGGTGGTGGGGTGTAGTGTGGTGTGGTGGGGTGTGGTGTGGTGGGGGTGGGGTGAAGTGTGTGTGGTGTGTGGTGGGGTGAAGTGTAGTGTGGTGTGGTGGGGTGTGGTGGGGTGGGGGTGGTGGGGTGTAGTGTGGTGTGGTGGGGTGTGGTGGGGTGAAGTGTGGTGTGGTGTAGTGTAGTGGGGTGGGGTGTGGTGGGGTGTAGTGTGGTGTGGTGGGGTGTGGTGGGGTGAAGTGTAGTGGTGTGGTGGGGTGGGTGTGGTGGGGTGAGTGTGGTGTGGTGGGGTGTGGTGTGGTGTGGTGGGGTGTGGTGGTGGGGTGTGGTGTGGTGTAGTGTGGTGTGGTGGGGTGTGGTGTGGTGTGGTGGGGTGTAGTGTGGTGTGGTGGGGTGTGGTGTGGTGGGGTGTGGTGTGGTGTAGTGTGGTGTGGTGGGGTGTGGTGTGGTGGGGTGTGTGTGGTGTAGTGTGGTGTGTGGGGTGTGGTGTGGTGTGGTGGGGTGTAGTGTGGTGTAGTGTGGTGGGGTGGTGTGGTGTGGTGGGGTGGGGTGTAGTGTGGTGTAGTGTGGTGGGGTGGGTGGGGTGTGGTGGGGTGTAGTGTGGTGTGGTGTGGTGTGGTGTGGTGTAGTGTGGTGGGGTGTAGTGTGGTGGGGTGTGGCAGCCATTTTCCCTTTCCTGACCAGTATTTACTTTTTATTCTTAAATATGAATACTAAAATATTCACAATCGCCAATTTTCTTAAATTCTAGTTCTGCTCGCTTGAATTTCTCCATTTTAGTGCAGTGATTTGGACCTTTGATTCACTATTTTCCTGTTCTAGGTGCTTGATATTAGAAGTATTTGTGATCCTTTAATTCCTCCCCAAATATGTTTTTAATGATTTTTGGGATGGTGCCACCAGGTTTCTTCCAGACTTGGCTTTATGGCCAAAGTGTTCAGTCTTGGTTTTAATCAGACAAGAGAATCTTGTTTCTGATGGTCTGAGTGCCTTTTGGTGTCTTTTGGCAAACTCCAAGTGGGCTGTCATGTGCCTTTTACTGAGGAGTGGCTTCCGTCTGGCCACTCTACCATAAAGGCCTGCTTGGTGGAGTGTTGCAGAGATGGTTGTCCTTCTGGAAGGTTCTCCCATCTCAACAGAGGAACTCTGGAGCCCTTTCAGAGTGACCATTGAGTTCTTGGTCACCTCTCTGACCAAGGCCCTTCTATAATAATAATAATATATGCCATTGAGCAGACGCTTTTATCCAAAGCGACTTACAGTCATGTGTGCATACATTCTACGTATGGGTGGTCCCGGGAATCGAACCCACTACCCTGGCGTTACAAGCGCCATGCTCTACCAACTGAGCTTCTCCCACGTTTACTCAGTTTGGCCAGCTCTAGGAAGAGTCTTGCTGGTTTCAACCTTCTTCCATTTAAGAATGATGGAGGCCACTGTGTTCTTGGGGACCTTCAATGCAGCAGACTTTTTTTGCTACCCTTCCCCAGACCCTGTCACTCGACCCAATCCTGTCTGGGAGCTCTCAATTCCTTGGACCTCATGGCTTGGTTTTTGCTCTGACAGCCACTGACAACTGTAGGACCTTTATATAGACAGGTGTGAGATGCTCCAAATCATGTCTAATCAATTGAATTTACCACAGGTGGACTCCAATCAAGTTGTAGAAACATCTCAAGGATGATCAATGGAAACAGGATGCATCTAAACTCAATGTAGAGTCTCATACCAAAAGGGTCTGCTATTTTATTTGTGTATTATTTGCAAAAAAGTCTAAAACCCTGTTTTCGCTTTATCATTATGGGATGTTGTGTATAGACTATCTCTACTTGCCTCTGCATGTGTGTTGTGTGTCCAGGTAGAATGAGGCAGGGCAATGGGCCACACACACTCCGTGAGGTAGTGGTGTGTGAGGCGAACTGGTCAGTAGCTGCAGGGCCTCCTCTGGTTTCAGACACCTCAGACAGTCAGTGGACAGGGGACCCACACATGTCCTACAGGATGGGTGGCAGTCTGACGGGACAGAGAACAAACTAAGTCGGACTTTAAAAAACAAAAATGTTTAAACGCACTGTTTAAACGCACTCACACACACAACCTGCAGGATGAGTGGCAGGAATGTAGTATGTATATACATGAATGGAGAAATGAAAGCAGCCCTATACAGACATAGTGAAACCCAGCTATACAACTGGGATATAATGCTCTATATAACACTAGAGTCTATATAATGCTCTATATAACACTCTATATAACACTCTGTATAACACTCTATATAACACTCTATATAACACTCTGTATAACAGTATAACACTCTGTATAATGCTCTATATAACACTCTATATAACACTCTGTATAACACTCTGTATAACACTCTGTATAACACTCTGTATAACACTCTATATAACACTCAGTATAACACTCTGTATAACACTCTGTATAACACTCTATATAACACTCTATATAACACTCTGTATAACACTCTGTATAACACTCTATATAACACTCTGTATAACACTATATAACACTCTATATAACACTCTGTATAACACTCTGTATAACACTCTGTATAACACTCTGTATAACACTCTATATAACACTCTATATAACACTCTGTATAACAGTATAACACTCTATATAACACTCTGTATAACACTCTGTATAACACTCTGTATAACAGTATAACACTCTATATAACACTCTGTATAACACTCTATATAACACTCTATATAACACTCTATATAACACTCTGTATAACAGTATAACACTCTATATAACACTCTGTATAACACTCTATATAACACTCTATATAACACTCTGTATAACAGTATAACACTCTATATAACACTCTGTATAACACTCTGTATAACAGTATAACACTCTATATAACACTCTGTATAACACTCTGTATAACACTCTGTATAACAGTATAACACTCTGTATAACACTCTATATAACACTCTATATAACACTCTATATAACACTCTGTATAACAGTATAACACTCTATAAAACACTCTGTATAACACTCTGTATAACACTCTATATAACACTCTATATAACACTCTATATAACACTCTGTATAACACTCTATATAACACTCTGTATAACACTCTATATAACACTCTGTATAACACTCTATATAACACTCTGTATAACACTCTATATAACACTCTGTATAACACTCTGTATAAAACTCTATATAACACTCTATATAACACTCTATATAACACTCTATATAACACTCTATATAACACTCTGTATAACACTCTATATAACACTCTGTATAACACTCTATATAACACTCTGTATAACACTCTGTATAACACTCTATATAACACTCTGTATAACACTCTATATAACACTCTATATAACACTCTGTATAACACTCTGTATAACACTCTGTATAACACTCTATATAACACTGTATACAACTCTATATAACACTCTATATAACACTCTATATAACACTCTGTATAACACTCTATATAACACTCTATATAACACTCTATATAACACTCTGTATAACACTCTGTATAACACTCTGTATAACACTAGTATAACACTCTATATAACACTCTGTATAACACTCTATATAACACTCTATATAACACTCTATATAACACTCTGTATAACAGTATAACACTCTATATAACACTCTGTATAACACTCTATATAACACTCTGTATAACACTCTATATAACACTGTATAAAACTCTATATAACACTCTATATAACACTCTATATAACACTCTATATAACACTCTGTATAACACTCTGTATAACACTCTGTATAACACTCTGTATAACACTCTGTATAACACTCTATATAACACTCTGTATAACACTCTGTATAACACTCTATATAACACTCTGTATAACACTCTATATAACACTCTGTATAACACTCTGTATAACACTCTATATAACACTCTGTATAACACTCTGTATAACACTCTGTATAACACTCTGTATAACACTCTGTATAACACTCTGTATAACACTCTGTATAACACTCTATATAACACTCTATATAACACTCTATATAACACTCTGTATAACACTCTATATAACACTCTGTATAACACTCTGTATAACACTCTGTATAACAGTATAACACTCTGTATAACACTCTGTATAACACTCTATATAACACTCTATATAACACTCTGTATAACACTCTGTATAACACTCTATATAACACTCTGTATAACACTCTGTATAACACTCTGTATAACACTCTGTATAACACTCTATATAACACTCTGTATAACACTATATAACACTCTGTATAACACTCTGTATAACACTCTATATAACACTCTGTATAACACTCTATATAACACTGTATAAAACTCTATATAACACTCTATATAACACTCTGTATAACACTCTGTATAACACTCTATATAACACTCTATATAACACTATATATAACACTCTATATAACACTCTATATAACACTCTGTATAACAGTATAACACTCTATATAACACTCTATATAACACTCTATATAACACTCTATATAACACTCTGTATAACAGTATAACACTCTATATAACACTCTATATAACACTCTGTATAACAGTATAACACTCTATATAACACTCTATATAACACTCTGTATAACACTCTATATAACACTCTATATAACACTCTATATAACACTCTGTATAACACTCTGTATAACACTCTGTATAACACTCTGTATAACACTCTGTATAACACTCTGTATAACACTCTGTATAACACTCTGTATAACACTCTGTATAACACTCTATATAACACTCTGTATAACACTCTATATAACACTCTATATAACACTCTATATAACACTCTGTATAACACTCTGTATAACACTCTATATAACACTCTGTATAACACTCTGTATAACACTCTATATAACACTCTGTATGACACTCTGTATAACACTCTGTATAACACTCTGTATAACACTCTGTATAACACTCTGTATAACAGTATAACACTCTATATAACACTCTGTATAACACTCTATATAACACTCTATATAACACTCTATATAACACTCTGTATAACAGTATAACACTCTATATAACACTCTGTATAACACTCTATATAACACTCTGTATAACACTCTATATAACACTGTATAAAACTCTATATAACACTCTATATAACACTCTGTATAACACTCTGTATAACACTCTGTATAACACTCTATATAACACTCTATATAACACTCTGTATAACACTCTGTATAACACTCTGTATAACACTCTGTATAACACTCTGTATAACAGTATAACACTCTGTATAACACTCTATATAACACTCTATATAACACTCTGTATAACACTCTATATAACACTCTATATAACACTCTGTATAACACTCTGTATAACACTCTATATAACACTCTGTATAACACTCTATATAACACTCTGTATAACACTCTGTATAACACTCTATATAACACTCTGTATAACACTCTGTATAACACTCTGTATAACACTCTGTATAACACTCTATATAACACTCTGTATAACACTCTGTATAACACTCTGTATAACACTCTGTATAACACTCTGTATAACACTCATATAACACTCTATATAACACTCTATATAACACTCTGTATAACACTCTGTATAACAGTATAACACTCTATATAACACTCTGTATAACACTCTGTATAACACTCTGTATAACACTCTGTATAACACTCTGTATAACACTCTGTATAACACTCTATATAACACTCTGTATAACACTCTGTATAACAGTATAACACTCTATATAACACTCTGTATAACACTCTGTATAACACTCTGTATAACACTCTGTATAACACTCTGTATAACACTCTGTATAACACTCTGTATAACACTCTGTATAACACTCTGTATAACACTCTGTATAACAGTATAACACTCTGTATAACACTCTATATAACACTCTATATAACACTCTATATAACACTCTATATAACACTCTATATAACACTCTGTATAACACTCTATATAACACTCTATATAACACTCTATATAACACTCTATATAACACTCTGTATAACACTCTATATAAAACTCTATATAACACTCTATATAACACTCTATATAACACTGTATAACACTCTATATAACACTCTGTATAACACTCTGTATAACACTCTGTATAACACTCTGTATAACACTCTATATAACACTCTGTATAACACTCTGTATAACACTCTATATAACACTCTGTATAACACTCTGTATAACAGTATAACGTTCTGTATAACAGTATAACACTCTATATAACACTCTGTATAACACTCTGTATAACACTCTGTATAACACTCTATATAACACTCTATATAACACTCTATATAACACTCTATATAACACTCTGTATAACAGTATAACACTCTGTATAATGCTCTATATAACACTCTATATAACACTCTATATAACACTCTATATAACACTCTATATAACACTCTGTATAACAGTATAACACTCTATATAACACTCTATATAACACTCTATATAACACTCTATATAACACTCTATATAACACTCTATATAACACTCTGTATAACAGTATAACAGTCTATATAACACTCTATATAACACTCTGTATAACAGTATAACACTCTATATAACACTCTATATAACACTCTATATAACACTCTATATAAACACTCTATATAACACTCTATATAACACTCATATAACACTTATATAACACTGTATAACACTCTGTATAACACTCTGTATAACACTCTATATAACACTCTGTATAACACTCTGTATAACACTCTGTATAACACTCTGTATAACACTCTATATAACACTCTATATAACACTCTGTATAACACTCTGTATAACACTCTGTATAACACTCTGTATAACACTCTGTATAACACTCTATATAACACTCTGTATAACACTCTGTATAACACTCTGTATAACACTCTGTATAACACTCTATATAACACTCTGTATAACACTCTGTATAACACTCTATATAACACTCTGTATAACACTCTATATAACACTCTATATAACACTCTATATAACACTCTATATAACACTCTGTATAACAGTATAACACTCTGTATAATGCTCTATATAACACTCTATATAACACTCTGTATAACACTCTGTATAACACTCTATATAACACTCTATATAACACTCTGTATAACACTCTGTATAACACTCTAAATAACACTCTGTATAACACTCTATATAACACTCTGTATAACACTCTATATAACACTCTGTATAAAACTCTGTATAACACTCTGTATAACACTCTATATAACACTCTATATAACACTCTATATAACACTCTATATAACACTCTGTATAACACTCTGTATAACACTCTGTATAACACTCTATATAACACTCTGTATAACACTCTATATAACACTCTGTATAACACTCTGTATAACACTCTAAATAACACTCTATATAACACTCTATATAACACTCTATATAACACTCTGTATAACACTCTGTATAACACTCTATATAACACTCTATATAACACTCTATATAACACTCTATATAACACTCTGTATAACACTCTGTATAACACTCTATATAACACTCTGTATAACACTCTATATAACACTCTATATAACACTCTGTATAACACTCTGTATAACACTCTGTATAACACTCTATATAACACTCTATATAACACTCTATATAACACTCTGTATAACACTCTGTATAACACTCTGTATAACACTCTGTATAACACTCTATATAACACTCTGTATAACACTCTGTATAACACTCTATATAACACTCTATATAACACTCTATATAACACTCTGTATAACACTCTATATAACACTCTGTATAACACTCTGTATAACACTCTATATAACACTCTGTATAACACTCTATATAACACTCTGTATAACACTCTGTATAACACTCTGTATAACACTCTGTATAACACTCTGTATAACACTCTGTATAACACTCTGTATAACACTCTGTATAACACTCTATATAACACTCTATATAACACTCTATATAACACTCTGTATAACACTCTGTATAACACTCTGTATAACACTCTATATAACACTCTATATAACACTCTATATAACACTCTGTATAACACTCTGTATAACACTCTATATAACACTCTATATAACACTCTATATAACACTCTATATAACACTCTATATAACACTCTGTATAACACTCTGTATAACACTCTATATAACACTCTGTATAACACTCTATATAACACTCTGTATAACACTCTGTATAACACTCTGTATAACACTCTATATAACACTCTATATAACACTCTATATAACACTCTGTATAACGCTCTGTATAATGCTCTGTATAATGCTCTATATAACACTCTGTATAACACTCTGTATAACACTCTATATAACACTCTGTATAACACTCTGTATAACACTCTGTATAACACTCTGTATAACACTCTGTATAACACTCTGTATAACACTCTAAATAACACTCTAAATAACACAAATAACACTCTATATAACACTTATAACACTCTATATAACACTCTGTATAAAACTCTGTATAACACTCTGTATAACACTCTATATAACACTCTATATAACACTCTATATAACACTCTATATAACACTCTGTATAACACTCTGTATAACACTCTATATAACACTCTGTATAACACTCTGTATAACACTCTGTATAACACTCTGTATAACACTCTGTATAACACTCTGTATAACACTCTGTATAACACTCTGTATAACACTCTGTATAACACTCTGTATAACACTCTATATAACACTCTATATAACACTCTATATAACACTCTATATAACACTCTGTATAACACTCTGTATAACACTCTTACTGAGGCAGGTCCCATCCTGATGAACCAGTTTGCCTCTAACCAGAACCCAGTCACTTACTGAGGCAGGTCCCATCCTGATGAACCAGTTTGCCTCTAACCAGAACCCAGTCACTTACTGAGGCAGGTCCCGTCCTGATGGTACAGCCCCAGTCCGCAGGCCTCCAGACACTGGCCCTGGTGGAAGGACAGTCCCTGGGTGCAGAGGGAACACTGGGACACAGCGGAGCCGGAGCAGGACCAGCAGGAGCTGTGACACGCTGAGAGAAGAGGTCAGAGGTCAATCACACTGTAGGAGCCTGTTAGGAGTATACAGTTTGTGCAGGGTTTTGGTCCAGCCCAGCACTAATACACATAGTTAACACACATAGTATCAGTGAGGTAGCCTATTGTTTAATAGAGTTATGAAGGGCAGTAAAATCTGCCCCCCCAATTTGGTTAA
>NC_068434.1:7481719-7506719 GCF_023373465.1 Oncorhynchus keta
AGGCTATGTGCTCACTGCCCACAAAATGAGGTAGAAACTGGGCTGCACTTTCTAACCTGCCCAATGTATGACCATATTAGAGATATATATTTCCCTCAGATTACACAGATCCACAAAGAATTCGAAAACAAATCCAATTTTGATAAACTCCCATATCTACTGGGTGAAATTCCACAGTGTGCCATCACAGCAGCAAGATTTGTGACCTGTTGCCACGAGAAAAGGGCAACCAGTGAAGAGGACTCTTCGGACGAAGAGGAGGAAAACTGCCGTTACAGAAACACCCACCAACAGAGGACCAAGCGGCGTGGTAATGGGCAGCAGCAGCGATGTCAGGATTTCTGGACATGGGAGCGAGATCTGGACTGTGTCACTACTTGGGAGGAGATAGACAGGTGGGCGGTCGACCCAGGGAGAGTGCCGGAGCCCGCCTTGGATTCTCTGGAGCAGTGTGAGGAGGGATACCGGCGAATGGTGTCAGCATGGCAGCGCGGTAGGAAGAGAGGTAACCCCAAACATTTCTTGGGGGTGGCGAAGCCAGGTAGGATATCTGCGCCAACTTCCTGTGTTTACCGGAGAGCGAGAGAGACCGGGCAGGCACCGTGTTATGCTGTGGAGCGCACGGTGTCCCCGGTGGGGGTGCGGTACATTCCATATCCTCGTATCGGCCGGGCTAGAGCGGGCATCGAGCCAAGTGCCATGAAGCTCTACGCATCTGGTCTCCAGTGCATCTCCTTGGGCCGACGTAGAGTCTCCCGCCTGTCCAGAGCTGCTAGAGTCTCCCTTCTGTCCAGAGCTGCTAGAGTCTCCCTTCTGTCCAGAGCTGCTAGAGTCTCCCTTCTGTCCAGAGCTGCTAGAGTCTCCCTCCTGTCCAGAGCTGCTAGAGTCTCCCTCCTGTCCAGAGCCGCTAGAGTCTCCCGCCTGTCCAGAGCTGCTAGAGTCTCCCGCCTGTCCAGAGCTGCTAGAGTCTCCCGCCTGTCCAGAGCTGCTAGAGTCTCCCGCCTGTCCAGAGCTGCTAGAGTCTCCCATCTCTCCAGAGCTGCTAGAGTCTCCCGCCTGTCCATAGCTGCTAGAGTCTCCCGCCTGTCCAGAGCTGCTAGAGTCTCCCGCCTGTCCAGAGCTGCTAGAGTCTCCCGCCTGTCCAGAGCTGCTAGAGTCTCCCATCTCTCCAGAGCTGCTAGAGTCTCCCGCCTGTCCATAGCTGCTAGAGTCTCCCGCCTGTCCAGAGCTGCTAGAGTCTCCCGCCTGTCCAGAGCTGCTAGAGTCTCCCGCCTGTCCAGAGCTGCTAGAGTCTCCCGCCTGTCCAGAGCTGCTAGAGTCTCCCGCCAGAGCTGCTCCAGAGCTGCTAGAGTCTCCCGCCTGTCCAGAGCTGCTAGAGTCTCCCATCTCTCCAGAGCTGCTAGAGTCTCCCGCCTGTCCATAGCTGCTAGAGTCTCCCGCCTGTCCAGAGCTGCTAGAGTCTCCCATCTCTCCAGAGCTGCTAGAGTCTCCCGCCTGTCCATAGCTGCTAGAGTCTCCCGCCTGTCCAGAGCTGCTAGAGTCTCCCGCCTGTCCAGAGCTGCTAGAGTCTCCCGCCTGTCCAGAGCTGCTAGAGTCTCCCGCCTGTCCAGAGCTGCTAGAGTCTCCCGCCTGTCCAGAGCTGCTAGAGTCTCCCGCCTGTCCAGAGCTGCTAGAGTCTCCCGTCTGTCCTGAGCTGCTAGAGTCTCCCGCCTGTCCTGAGCTGCTAGAGTCTCCCTCCTGTCCAGAGCTGCTAGAGTCTCCTGCCTGTCCTGAGCTGCTAGAGCCAACAGTCTGTCCTGAGCCGTCAGTCAGCCAGTCAGCCAGGAGCTGCCAGAGCCGCCAGCCAGCCAGGAGATGCCAGAGCCGCCAGCCAGCCAGGAGCTGCCAGAGCCACCAGCCAGCCAGGAGATGCCAGAGCCGCCAGTCAGCCAGGAGCTGCCAGAGCCGCCAGCCAGCCAGGAGATGCCAGAGCCGCCAGCCAGCCAGGAGCTGCCAGAGCCGTCAGTCAGCCATGATCTGTCAGAGCCATCAGTCAGACAGGCGATGCCAGAATCGCCCTTCACTCCGGAGCTGCCGGAGTCTCCCGCCTGTCCGGCGCTGCCGGAGTCCCCCGTCCATTCGGGACCCATGTCTAGGGTCCCCAGTCCCAGTTTACCGATTAGTTGTCAACAGTTTACCGATTAGGTGTCAACAGTTTACCGATAAGATGTCAACAGTTTACCAATAAGATGTCAACAGTTTACTGATTAGGTGTCAACAGTTTACTGATTAGGTGTCAACAGTTTACTGATTAGATGTCAACAGTTTACTGATAAGATGTCAACAGTTTACCAATAAGATGTCAACAGTTTACCGATAAGATGTCAACAGTTTACCGATTAGGTGTCAACAGTTTACCGATTAGGTGTCAACAGTTTACTGATTAGGTGTCAACAGTTTACTGATTAGGTGTCAACAGTTTACTGATTAGGTGTCAACAGTTTACTGATTAGGTGTCAACAGTTTACTGATTAGGTGTCAACAGTTTACTGATAAGATGTCAACAGTTTACCGATTAGATGTCAACAGTTTACCGATTAGATGTCAACAGTTTACCGATTAGGTGTCAACAGTTTACTGATTAGATGTCAACAGTTTACTGATTAGATGTCAACAGTTTACCGATTAGGTGTCAACAGTTTACTGATAAGATGTCAACAGTTTACCGATAAGATGTCAACAGTTTACCGATAAGATGTCAACAGTTTACTGATTAGATGTCAACAGTTTACTGATAAGATGTCAACAGTTTACTGATTAGATGTCAACAGTTTACTGATTAGATGTCAACAGTTTACTGATTAGGTGTCAACAGTTTACTGATAAGATGTCAACAGTTTACCGATTAGATGTCAACAGTTTACCGATTAGATGTCAACAGTTTACTGATTAGATGTCAACAGTTTACTGATTAGATGTCAACAGTTTACTGATTAGATGTCAACAGTTTACTGATTAGATGTCAACAGTTTACTGATTAGATGTCAACAGTTTACCGATAAGATGTCAACAGTTTACCGATTAGATGTCAACAGTTTACCGATTAGGTGTCAACAGTTTACCGATTAGATGTCAACAGTTTACTGATTAGGTGTCAACAGTTTACTGATTAGGTGTCAACAGTTTACTGATTAGGTGTCAACAGTTTACTGATTAGATGTCAACAGTTTACTGATTAGGTGTCAACAGTTTACTGATTAGGTGTCAACAGTTTACTGATTAGGTGTCAACAGTTTACTGATTAGGTGTCAACAGTTTACTGATTAGATGTCAACAGTTTACCAATAAGATGTCAACAGTTTACCAATAAGATGTCAACAGTTTACTGATAAGATGTCAACAGTTTACTGATTAGGTGTCAACAGTTTACCGATAAGATGTCAACAGTTTACTGATTAGGTGTCAACAGTTTACCGATTAGATGTCAACAGTTTACTGATAAGATGTCAACAGTTTACTGATTAGATGTCAACAGTTTACCGATTAGATGTCAACAGTTTACCGATAAGATGTCAACAGTTTACCGATTAGATGTCAACAGTTTACCGATTAGATGTCAACAGTTTACCGATAAGATGTCAACAGTTTACCGATAAGATGTCAACAGTTTACCGATAAGATGTCAACAGTTTACTGATTAGATGTCAACAGTTTACTGATTAGGTGTCAACAGTTTACTGATTAGATGTCAACAGTTTACTGATTAGGTGTCAACAGTTTACTGATTAGGTGTCAACAGTTTACCGATTAGGTGTCAACAGTTTACTGATTAGGTGTCAACAGTTTACTGATTAGATGTCAACAGTTTACCAATAAGATGTCAACAGTTTACTGATTAGATGTCAACAGTTTACTGATTAGATGTCAACAGTTTACCGATTAGGTGTCAACAGTTTACTGATTAGATGTCAACAGTTTACTGATTAGGTGTCAACAGTTTACTGATTAGATGTCAACAGTTTACCGATAAGATGTCAACAGTTTACCAATAAGATGTCAACAGTTTACCGATTAGGTGTCAACAGTTTACCGATTAGATGTCAACAGTTTACCGATTAGGTGTCAACAGTTTACCGATTAGGTGTCAACAGTTTACTGATTAGATGTCAACAGTTTACCAATAAGATGTCAACAGTTTACCAATAAGATGTCAACAGTTTACCAATTAGGTGTCAACAGTTTACTGATTAGGTGTCAACAGTTTACTGATTAGATGTCAACAGTTTACCGATTAGATGTCAACAGTTTACCGATTAGGTGTCAACAGTTTACCGATTAGATGTCAACAGTTTACTGATTAGATGTCAACAGTTTACCGATTAGATGTCAACAGTTTACCAATTAGATGTCAACAGTTTACCGATTAGATGTCAACAGTTTACTGATTAGGTGTCAACAGTTTACCGATTAGATGTCAACAGTTTACCAATAAGATGTCAACAGTTTACCGATTAGATGTCAACAGTTTACCGATTAGGTGTCAACAGTTTACCGATTAGATGTCAACAGTTTACCGATAAGATGTCAACAGTTTACCGATTAGGTGTCAACAGTTTACCGATTAGGTGTCAACAGTTTACCGATTAGATGTCAACAGTTTACCGATTAGGTGTCAACAGTTTACCAATTAGATGTCAACAGTTTACCGATTAGATGTCAACAGTTTACCGATTAGATGTCAACAGTTTACCGATTAGATGTCAACAGTTTACCGATTAGATGTCAACAGTTTACTGATTAGATGTCAACAGTTTACTGATTAGATGTCAACAGTTTACCGATTAGATGTCAACAGTTTACTGATTAGGTGTCAACAGTTTACTGATTAGATGTCAACAGTTTACCAATAAGATGTCAACAGTTTACTGATTAGGTGTCAACAGTTTACTGATTAGGTGTCAACAGTTTACCGATTAGGTGTCAACAGTTTACTGATTAGGTGTCAACAGTTTACCGATTAGGTGTCAACAGTTTACTGATAAGATGTCAACAGTTTACCGATTAGGTGTCAACAGTTTACTGATAAGGTGTCAACAGTTTACTGATTAGGTGTCAACAGTTTACTGATTAGGTGTCAACAGTTTACTGATTAGGTGTCAACAGTTTACCGATTAGATGTCAACAGTTTACCGATTAGATGTCAACAGTTTACTGATAAGGTGTCAACAGTTTATGTGTCAACAGTTTACTGATAAGGTGTCAACAGTTTACCGATTAGGTGTCAACAGTTTACTGATAAGATGTCAACAGTTTACCGATTAGATGTCAACAGTTTACCGATTAGGTGTCAACAGTTTACCGATAAGATGTCAACAGTTTACCGATTAGATGTCAACAGTTTACCGATTAGGTGTCAACAGTTTACTGATTAGGTGTCAACAGTTTACTGATTAGGTGTCAACAGTTTACTGATTAGGTGTCAACAGTTTACTGATTAGATGTCAACAGTTTACTGATTAGATGTCAACAGTTTACCGATTAGATGTCAACAGTTTACCGATTAGGTGTCAACAGTTTACCGATTAGATGTCAACAGTTTACTGATTAGGTGTCAACAGTTTACCAATAAGATGTCAACAGTTTACTGATTAGGTGTCAACAGTTTACCGATTAGGTGTCAACAGTTTACCAAATGTAACTCAAAGATCCTAGAATTACTGCAGACTGTGAAACTGCTAGACGTGCTCTTGCTCGCTCTGTCTCTCTCTCTATTGACGTTGAACAGACGTTGGGCTTAAACTGAACCCTTGTCTCGCCCTTTGCCCTCATGCAAAAATAAAACCTATTTTATTGTTCAGTCTAACACTACATATGTTGTTTGAGTAAAACGATTTTATGATGTCATATTTTTTAAAATACTTTAATATACTTTACCCCCAGTGCTATTTTTGGAGTGTTTTGTAATATAATCCATCACGCCATTTGGAATGAAAAACATTCTTCAAATCAACAAAACATCCAAATACCTTTCCTCTGCTGTTTCCGATGAACATGCCGGTTTATTCATTTGTGTAATGCGTGAACGTGGTCTGTTGTTTTGTGTTTGGGTAGAAAAGTAAGGAGTTCTTTTAAAATGGCCTTTCCAAATGTTGACTGGCTAGGTAATTCCTCTGTTTTCCATTTAGACTATTCCATTTATTCTAGAATGGAGTCTACTAGAAGTGGGACCTCTCTCTCTCTCTCTCTCTCTCTCTCTCTCTCTCTCTCTCTCTCTCTCTCTCTCTCTCTCTCTCTCTCTCTCTCTCTCTCTCTCTCTCTCTCTCTCTCTCTCTCTCTCTCTCTCTCTCTCTCTCTCTCTCTCTCTCTCTCTCTCTCTCTCTCTCTCTCTCTCTCTCTCTCTCTCTCTCTCTCTCAATGCCAAAGACAGAACAATATTTTTTTGTTTTATTCAACAAAAATGAGATTGTAGAATATGGTCAGACAACATAACAAAACCGTTTTTTCTGAAAAAGGTTAACAGGGGATTATACTGTATATCCTATCCCTGGCTCTCACAGGCAAGCAAATGCTTCTCTGTTTGTCTCATATAAAGTTATCAGCTCCAGTAATTCTTGCAGAGGATACTGAAACCCTGTAAAGCCACACGAGGGAAGCTCAATTGGGTGTGAATTAATGCACAGTCACAGACATAAAATCTCTGTCACGCTCTGACTTTTAATATCTCTGTTTTCTTTATTATTTTGGTTAGGTCAGGGTGTGAAGAGGGTGGGTATGCTAGTTGTTGTATTGTCTAGGGGTTTTTGTATGTCTGGGGGTTTGGTAGGTCTAGGTATTATGTATGTCTGTGGTGGCCTGAATTGGTTCCCAATCAGAGGCAGATGTTTATCGTTGTCTCTGATTGGGGATCATATTTAGGTGGCCATTTTCCCTTCTGTGTTTGTGGGTTCTTGTTCTATGTTTAGTTGCCTGTCTGCACTACTCATATCAGCTTCACATATCGTTTTGTTATTTTGGTCAGTGTTTTGTTCTTTATTAAAGAAGAATGTACGCTTACCACGCTGCGCCTTGATCTCCTCCTTACGACGGTCGTGACAATCTCTCCTGACAGTTCCTCTGTCAGTGTCTCTGGGGATGACCACAACATACAGTAATGTTTTATACAACGGGTGGGTCTAACCCCGAACGCTGATTGGTTAAAACCGCAATCCAGCCGGTGTCTATTCCACAAGTTGCCAACCGGCTAAATCTATGACGTTAAAATGCCTATTTACTCTGTTCCATCTGACTGCGCAATCCACTGTCTCATCAGCCCAGCCAGGCGATTTATGAACTCGATCTGTTCTATAAAAAAAAGATATAACGGCAGACATTTGTGTAAACCTTTGCCGTCCATCTCTCCGACATTTGCAGCATCTCTAGCAACTCTAGATTAGTGTCGGGACTATATCTTGTGGAAGGATGAAATAGTATGAATGAATTAATGAATTAGATGGAGATGATGAAATCCAGAAGTGTAGTGGCCCGATTATCAAACAGCCCTGATCTGACCGTATGCAGCACCATTACGATAAGATACATGAAAATATACTGTGTGATTTACATTTTAGTAATTTTAGGAAGGGTGAAATAGGATGAATAAATTAATCCAAATAATGTTTTTAATGAAAATATGTCAATCATTATTTGAATAGGTTGGTAAACCCGTATAAAAGTGATAATGCCCGAGAAGCCGGTTTGCCGGCCCTCGACTCGGGCCAAACAACACCCGTGTCAATATATCCTCCAAACACTGGATTCTCTGGCATTTTCACTTAAATATCTCAAACACCCGTTTCCATGGGGATGATTACATACAGTAATGTTACTCGTATCTCTCTCTCCCAGGAGGAGGTGAGATTCAGTCACTTAGCTATTGTAATTTATTCTCCATTGTTGAGAGGCATTATCGGGCCACTGTGTAAAACACAAACCCCTTTCGTGGTGCAACGATAATCACACCAAGCCTTCCCTTCAGAAGATAATGGTATTGTTTTAATGAGATTACTATAAAATCCATAAAAATCCATCTCCGACTTTATTTTTACAACTCCAAGCACTCCCAGAAGAACCAGAAGAAAGAACTCAAGACAATTCTGTTCAGTCTTGGATAGCACCACCTATCTAACCACCGATGACAACAGTCTTGGATAGCACCACCTATCTAACCACCGATGACAACAGTCTTGGATAGCACCACCTATCTAACCACCGATGACAACAGTCTTGGATAGCACCACCTATCTAACCACCGATGACAACAGTCTTGGATAGCACCACCTATCTAACCACCGATGACAACAGTCTTGGATAGCACCACCTATCTAACCACCGATGACAACAGTCTTGGATAGCACCACCTATCTAACCACCGATGACAACAGTCTTGGATAGCACCACCTATCTAACCACCGATGACAACAGTCTTGGATAGCACCACCTATCTAGCCACCTATCTAGTCACATTATCCCCCTGCTTGGTACATGCAGCACAGGGGTTGGCCTGTATGGATGTTTGGGGGGTGGTCTATATGGATGTTTGGGGGTTGGTCTATATGGATGTTTGGGGGTTGGTCTATATGGATGTTTGGGGGTTGGTCTATATGGATGTTTGGGGGTTGGTCTATATGGATGTTTGGGGGTTGGTCTATATGGATGTTTGGGGGTTGGCCTATATGGATGTTTGGGGGTTGGCCTGTATGGATGTTTGGGGGTGGTCTATATGGATGTTTGGGGGGTTGGTCTATATGGATGTTTGGGGGTTGGTCTATATGGATGTTTGGGGGTTGGTCTATATGGATGTTTGGGGGTTGGCCTGTATGGATGTTTGGGGGTGGTCTATATGGATGTTTGGGGGTTGGTCTATATGGATGTTTGGGGGTGGTCTATATGGATGTTTTGGGGGTGGTCTATATGGATGTTTTGGGGGTTGGTCTATATGGATGTTTGGGGGTTGGTCTATATGGATGTTTGGGGGTGGTCTATATGGATGTTTGGGGGTGGTCTATATGGATGTTTGGGGGTTGGTCTATATGGATGTTTGGGGGTTGGTCTATATGGATGTTTGGGGGTGGTCTATATGGATGTTTGGGGGGTGGTCTATATGGATGTTTGGGGGTTGGTCTATATGGATGTTTGGGGGTGGTCTATATGGATGTTTGGGGGTGGTCTATATGGCGGTTTGGGGGTTGGTCTATATGGGTGTTTGGGGGTTGGTCTATATGGATGTTTGGGGGTTGGTCTATATGGATGTTGGGGGGTTGGTCTATATGGATGTTTGGGGGTTATTCTATATGGATGTTTGGGGGTTGGTCTATATGGATGTTTGGGGGTTGGCCTGTATGGATGTTTGGGGGGTGGTCTATATGGATGTTGGGGGGTTGGCCTATATGGATGTTTGGGGGTTGGTCTATATGGATGTTTGGGGGTTGGCCTGTATGGATGTTTGGGGGTTGGTCTATATGGATGTTTGGGGGTTGGTCTATATGGATGTTGGGGGTTGGCCTGTATGGATGTTTGGGGGTTGGCCTGTATGGATGTTTGGGGTGGTCTATATGGATGTTTGGGGGTTGACCTGTATGGATGTTTGGGGGTTGACCTGTATGGATGTTTGGGGGTTGGTCTATATGGATGTTTGGGGTTGGCCTATATGGATGTTTGGGGGTTGGCCTGTATGGATGTTTGGGGGTGGTCTATATGGATGTTTGGGGTTGGTCTGTATGGATGTTTGGGGGTTGGCCTGTATGGATGTTTGGGGGTTGGTCTATATGGATGTTTGGGGGTTGGTCTATATGGATGTTTGGGGGTTGGTCTATATGGATGTTTGGGGGTTGGTCTATATGGATGTTTGGGGGTTGACCTGTATGGATGTTTGGGGGTTGGTCTATATGGATGTTTGGGGGTTGGCCTGTATGGATGTTTGGGGGTGGCCTGTGTGGACGTTTGGGGGTTGGCCTGTATGGATGTTTGGGGGTTGGTCTATATGGATGTTTGGGGGTGGCCTGTGTGGACGTTTGGGGGTTGACCTATATGGATGTTTGGGGGGTGGTCTATATGGATGTTTGGGGGTTGGTCTATATGGATGTTTGGGGGTTGGTCTATATGGATGTTTGGGGTGTACCTCCTTAATTAACAAATATTCTATATTATTGTGCTTCTGGAAAAATATGATACAAAGCACATTTCTGCTCAAGTAGAAATAGTATCTAATTCAGGCTACGAGATACCATATAAAAGGGCGAAAGAGGAACATCCTGTCCCAGTTTCCACTAGATTTCAGACCCCATATAGTATGAGCATCACTTATGGCCACTCAACATCAGGGATGAGCACTTCACAGCTCAAGAAACTCCCTTTCTCTCTCTCTCTCACACACACACACACACACACACACACACACACACACACACACACACACACACACACACACACACACACACACACACACACACACACACACACAGTCCTCCCTAGACGAGGCATGGTATTGGAGATAGCCCGGTCTAATCCGGCCTAATGGGCTTGAAGAAAATCTGTGGATTTATAGACCATTAGGGAACGTTGAGCGGAGGGAGACAATTCCCATCTCGCGGCCATGTTCATTAAAGAGATTCTTCGGTACTTTTTTTTATACTTCTTCATAGCCAGTAGTTCTGAAAAGTAGCACTCGCAAGGCGAATGTGGTTCCCAAAACAAATTGCGTACTACATTGAGCTACGTCATTGCTCTGTCTCTCTCTGCTGTGTCCACTGAGTTGTTGGGCCCGCCCTGCAACCACATTGGCAAACAGTGGGTAGGCTCCTTGCTAGCTGTCACTCAAATGCGAGGGGCTGAAGCTCATTGGCTAGAACTGCTAGGAGTCGTGGGGGGGCAAATGGCGCAGGCATCTTCAAGAAAACAGCTTTCAAGCTAGAGATTTCGTGGCTAATTGAGGTAAGACAGTGATTCTGCTAATGGAATATACATCTATGAACTACACGTTAACACATTCTGCCCAAAGCGGTAGGTTTTAAAAAATATTTTATTTGACCTTTTTTTAACTAGGCAAGTCAGTTAAGAACAAATTCTTATTTTCAACGACGGCCTAGGAACAGTGGGTTAACTGGTCTAGGAACAGTGGGTTAACTGGTCTAGGAACAGTGGGTTAACTGGTCTAGGAACAGTGGGTTAACTGGTCTAGGAACAGTGGGTTAACTGGTCTAGGAACAGTGGGTTAACTGGTCTAGGAACAGCGGGTTAACTGGTCTAGGAACAGCGGGTTAACTGGTCTAGGAACAGTGGGTTAACTGGTCTAGGAACAGTGGGTTAACTGGTCTAGGAACAGTGGGTTAACTGGTCTAGGAACAGTGGGTTAACTGGTCTAGGAACAGTGGGTTAACTGGTCTAGGAACAGTGGGTTAACTGGTCTAGGAACAGTGGGGTTAACTGGTCTAGGAACAGTGGGTTAACTGGTCTAGGAACAGTGGGTTAACTGGTCTAGGAACAGTGGGTTAACTGGTCTAGGAACAGTGGGTTAACTGGTCTAGGAACAGTGGGTTAACTGGTCTAGGAACAGTGGGTTAACTGGTCTAGGAACAGAGGGTTAACTGGTCTAGGAACAGAGGGTTAACTGGTCTAGGAACAGTGGGTTAACTGGTCTAGGAACAGTGGGTTAACTGGTCTAGGAACAGTGGGTTAACTGGTCTAGGAACAGTGGGTTAACTGGTCTAGGAACAGTGGGTTAACTGGTCTAGGAACAGTGGGTTAACTGGTCTAGGAACAGCGGGTTAACTGGTCTAGGAACAGTGGGTTAACTGGTCTAGGAACAGTGGGGTTAACTGGTCTAGGAACAGTGGGTTAACTGGTCTAGGAACAGTGGGTTAACTGGTCTAGGAACAGTGGGTTAACTGGTCTAGGAACAGTGGGTTAACTGGTCTAGGAACAGTGGGTTAACTGGTCTAGGAACAGTGGGTTAACTGGTCTAGGTACAGTGGGTTAACTGGTCTAGGAACAGTGGGTTAACTGGTCTAGGAACAGTGGGTTAACTGGTCTAGGAACAGTGGGTTAACTGGTCTAGGAACAGTGGGTTAACTGCCTTGTTCAGGGGCAGAACGACAGATTAGTACCTGGTCAGCTTGGGGATTCAAACTTGCAACCTTTTGGTTACTAGTCCAACGCTCTAACCACTAGGCTACCCTGCCACCCCGCCTGTCTCTAAGGTGTTGAACTAAAGTCGGGAGTTAGAGAGGTAATTAGTGGTCTAAAGCGTTGACAATACAGTCTCTCTCTCTCTCTCTCTCTCTCTCTCAACAGAGGTGCTGAATGTGGATATCTCAACAGAGCTATGGTCATGTGTGGATTTGGAATTGGCCAGCAGTGCATATTCTATTTCATATTAATTTCCCCCTTCTCTCTCTCTCTCAATTTTAATTTAAGGGCTATATTGGCATGGGAAACATATGTTTACATTGCCAAAGCAAGCGAAGGAGATAAAAATTAAAAAAGTGAAATAAACAGAAAAGAATTACGTTCACAAAAGTTACAAAAGAATAAAGACATTTCAACTGTCATATTATATCTATATACAGTGTTGTAACGATTAAAGTACAAAAGGAAAAATGAACAAACATAATTATGGGTTGTATTTACAATGTTGTTTCTTCTTCGCTGATTGCCCTTTTCCTGCTACTGTGACGTCACACTGGTATTTCACACAATAGATATTGGAGTTTATTTTTTTTTGTTGGTCTGTGTAATCTGAGGGAAATATGTGACTCGTTTCAAAAAACATGGAGTATGTCATGCGTCATTACTTCAAAGGAGAGCCATTTGAACATAGTTTTTTTTTTATGAGTTTTTTTGGGCAGAAACTTCTGGAATATTTGAACATTCATCTGCCTTAATAATAATAATAATAATAATAATATATAATAACATAACAAAAATATATTCATATTATTTTAAAATCACAAGCCTAGTTGGTTTAGCCACGGAAAAAGACAGGAACCTTCCCGCTGGCCATGATTGGCTGAGATAATGGATGGGCTGGACATGCCGGGAGATGATTTCGGATTGGTCTGCCATGCAGCTCGCTTCTGTCTATAACATGAGCTGGCCAGGCAATACGCAGCTTTTAAAGACATAGAAGAAGAAGTACAGAAGTGTTGTTCTCCACTTCCTGGAAGTGGAATTAGAGTATGACGGCTAAAGATGTGGAGAAAACTCTGGCGTTTGATTGCAAATGTGCAGAGGGAGTCGAAAAGAGAACACACACAAGGCTGTTGTATAAAACACCTGTCTCCGGGTGACATCTTCAAACTGAGGGCAACAACGGCATCCGTGACAGAGAGGGAGAAGCATCCATCCATGGATACTTGTAATATATTCTCGCTAGCTACATTTACAGATATTACACGTTTCTAATTTAGTCAGAAAGTCATTTTCATTTCAAGTTAAAGTATACTTTTTAGCTAGCTAGCTAATGTTTGCTAGCTGGCTTGCTAGCTAACATTACGTGTATGATCTGTGTAGTCATTTTATTCGTATCTCAGAGTCATTTGCATTGCTAGTTATAGACTAGTGTTAGCTAGCTAGCTAAAATTGAAACTAGTTGGTCAGCTACCTGCAGATTCATCCAGGGTAATAACATTATGAGTTGGTATTATGGTTCATTTATGAGTTGGTATTATGGTTCATTGTTTAGCTAGCTAGCTACATGTAAATGTCTAAACAAAAGACTTCACTATGCAAGTAACCATTTCCATAGAATGTTCATGATGTTACTACGACAACTGCTGATAGGGTGCGTTCATGATGTTACTACGACAACTGTCGATAGGGTGCGTTCATGAATTCTACTCCGATTTTAGTTTTCTGATGATTTGGTTGGGTTTTAATTGTGTTGCTGTCCTGGGGCTCTGTGGGGTCTGTTTGTGTTTGTAAACAGAGCCCCAGGACCAGATTTCTTAGGGGACCCTTATCCGGGTTCATCTCTCCATAAAGGGCAAATGATCTATTTCTCTCTCTCTAAACTCTTGCTCTCTCTTTCTGTCTCTCTCTCTCCCTTTCTCTCTCTTTTGACTTTCTCTCTCTCTTTCTCTTTCTTTCTCTCCTTCTCTAGTGAGGCTACGAACGATAAAAAGAAACTCACGCAGGCACTGAGTCGGGTCCTGATAGGACCCCGGGTCACAGGTGGCCACGCAGTGCCTGTTGTTTAATAGCAAGGACCCCCCACAGGACGAGCACTCAAAGTCATTCTCACAGGTGGCACAGGACGACTGGCAGGCTGCAGAGGGAGAGAGAGAGGAGGGAGGGAGGGAATAGAGAGAAAAAGTTAATTAATCCTCATAAACATACCACATTCTTCGTTCATATACACAATTCCCTATCATGTCATTTACTATACGTGAGTGTTCCTGAATGTCAATACCTTTCATCTTCAACCCCCTTATTAGCTGATTTCGTGAAAGCACACACCACAACTCTAAACTACGTTTCTCCCAACTTTTCTATCTGCATTCATATTTACATTAGAGTGCATACATTTTCATACAGGTCCCCCTGTGGGCATAAAACCCACAACACTGGTGTTGCCAACACCGTGTTCTACCAACTGAGCCACACAGGACCTGCAGTTGACTCTGACAACATGGACCAGAACACTGAGGACGTCTCCTGTTCTCACACTAAGGTAAGCTGCTAAACCAAGTTGAAAACCCAATCGGAACGTTCCCTTAAAGTTGTCGGAACGTTCTCCGTTACCAGGGATTCCATTCTCATCCATTATCATTCCGGAACATTTTGCTCCTCAGGGCCATGATTAGGTACTTTTCAAGTGATGGCTTGATCCCCACACTGTGTCTGTCTTTATCCCTCTCTATTCTAGTGCTCTCTCTCTGCCTCACACTCTCTCTGCCTCACTCTCTCTCTGCCTCACTCTCTCTGCCTCACTCTCTCTATGTCTCACTCTCTCTCTCTGCCTCACTCTCTCTGCCTCACTCTCTCTCTGTCTCACTCTCTCTCTGCCTCACTCTCTCTATGTCTCACTCTCTCTCTCTGCCTCACTCTCTCTATGTCTCACTCTCTCTCTCTGCCTCACTCTCTCTCTCTGCCTCACGCTCTATCTGCCTCACTCTCTCTGCCTCACTCTCTCTGCCTCACTCTCTCTGCCTCACTCTCTCTATGTCTCACTCTCTCTCTGCCTCACTCTCTCTATGTCTCACTCTCTATGTCTCACCTCTCTCTCTGCCTCACTCTCTCTGCCTCACTCTCTCTATGTCTCACTCTCTCTCTGCCTCACTCTCTCTCTGTGCCTCACTCTCTCTCTCTGCCTCACTCTCTCTCTGCCTCACTCTCTCTGTCTCACTCTCTCTCTGCCTCACTCTCTCTGCCTCACGCTCTATCTGCCTCACTCTCTCTGCCTCACGCTCTATCTGCCTCACTCTCTCTGTGTCTCACTCTCTCTCTCTGCCTCACTCTCTCTGCCTCACGCTCTCTCTGCCTCACTCTCTCTGCCTCACGTTCTCTCTGCCTCGCTCTCTCTGCCTCACGCTCTATTTGCTTCACGCTCTCTGTGTCTCATTCTGTCTTACTCTCTGTCTCACTCTCTCTGTGTCTGTCTTTAACCCTCTCTATGTCTCATTCTTTGTGTGTCTCACTCTCTGTGTGTCTCAATCTCTGTGTGTCTCAATCTCTGTGTGTCTCGCTCTGTGTGTCTCGCTCTGTGTGTCTCAATCTCTGTGTCTTTCTCTTGATCTCTCTCTCTAACCATCTCTCTACACTTTTCACCTATGCAATAAAATGGACACACCTCTAAACCCCTGATGGCTGAGCATGTCTTCTCTTGACCTCTGTGTTATGGCTACTAACCACTACTAAATACTACTATCCACTACTATCCACAGGACTTGGGGCGGCAGGGTAGCCTAGTGGTTAGAGCGTTGGACTAGTAACCGGAAGGTTGCAAGTTCAAATCCCCGAGCTGACAAGGTACAAATCTGTCGTTCTGCCCCTGAACAGGCAGTTAACTCACTGTTCCTAGGCCGTCATTGAAAATAAGAATTTGTTCTTAACTGACTTGCCTAGTTAAATGAATATATAACAACATGTTGACAGGATGTTACATACCAGGACATGGTGATGACAGGATGTTACATACCAGGACATGATGTTGACAGGATGTTACATACCAGGACATGATGATGACAGGATGTAAATATCAGGACGCGATGCTGATAGGATGACCTATGACCTATGTTATCAGGAGGTCAAGAGGCTTCTGATTCCGGTGGCATGCACTGAACAACGTGGCCTTATCGTGGCTTTCTTTTGCAAAATGAATAGGAATTAACTGACTTGTTTTCTAAAATGATGAATTGTAAACACCATATTAAGGTGTGGAAGATTCATTGTATGACAAGAAAAAAACGAGCAGGTCTATTTCAGATAGCACAGTCTGTCCGTTCACCATTCACCCGTGGGAACATGGCACTTGTCAACACCAGACAAGAGAAAGAACTGGCTGCTACTATCCCAGAGATTGTTCGTGAGGAGATTACCTCTGCCGTTGAATGAATCACTCGTATTTCTCGCTCCTGAAGTGGAAAACCTTTTCAACTTAAAGTGGGAAGTCTGGAGAAGGCAGGCCAACGGGACGGAGGTACGACTCCATAATCTGGTGACTCCATAATCTGGTGACTCCATAATCTGGTGACGGCGCAGGCTAAATTAGAAGGGGGGCAATCAATCTCCTTGAATCGTTCTCCTTGAATCGTTATCGGGGGAAGGCTCTGACCTTTGCCGAGAAGAAGATCAGTATCTACCCTTACCTGAGAACTGTTAAAACAGAGAGAGAGATCTACAACGAGGTGAGAGCTACGCAATCTAAATCTGAGATACAGCCTCATCCACCACCGGCAAATCTCATCGTGACCTTCCAGAACACACACAACACGCTCGTTCTCCACTGCCAAGGAGGAGGCTCAAGACTTCTGTGAGAATCACATTTAAAAAAAAAACCTAACACACAAGGGGACAAGCCAATAGATCAAGGCTAACCTCAATACGTCTGGCTCAATAGTCAGGTGTGCCATCCATTCACAATCACGCAGCATAGCCTTTGGCTATAATGATGCCCTCAGCACGAGATAACAATGAGGACACCGCTTCAAGTGAGTACAAGAAACAATATTAATATTAACGTTGAGTATTGTTATTTGTTATTATTATAATGCCTATGGTGCAGAACCTGGTTTCCCAAAGGATCCCCTATCGCAACGATGACCTTAAAAACCTAAAGATGCTTTTGGGAAAACCGTACCCAGGAAATGAATACAGTGATGACACTACACCAATTAATGAACAGTGGATAATATAGTGAGACTGGATCTACTTCCTGGTGGGGCTACAGAGCATTGAATCACTGGGAAAAAGATGGCAATAAAAGAAGGAAGAAATTCAACGAGATTACTTTTTTTTTGGGGGGGGGGTGCTACTGCTAAGGAGATATTGCCAATCTCATATGTGCTACTACACGGTATCTTTTGGTATTTGTCTTCCTGTTGATTGCTGTTCACCTTCGTTTTAGGGCAGGTTATTGAATTTTTCTCCCAGGAAGGACATGGCCTACAGGCCATAATGAATGTCTGTGAAGATCCAGATTATAGACTGAATTTCCTGCCCATATCCATACCCTGTATATATATGTACCCTGTATATATATATACCCTGTATATATATGTACCCTGTATATATATGTACCCTGTATATATATGTACCCTGTATATATATGTACCCTGTATATATATGTACCCTGTATATATATGTACCCTGTATATATATGTACCCTGTATATATATGTACCCTGTATATATATATGTACCCTGTATATATATATGTACCCTGTATATATATGTACCCTGTATATATATGTACCCTGTATATATATGTACCCTGTATATATATGTACCCTGTATATATATATGTATATATATGTACCCTGTATATATATGTACTCTGTATATATATGTACCCTGTATATATATGTGCCCTGTATATATATGTACCCTGTATATATATGTACCCTGTATATATATATTTACCCTGTATATATATATGGACCCTGTATATATATGTGCCCTGTATATATATGTACCCTGTATATATATGTACCCTGTATATATGTACCCTGTATATATATATGGACCCTGTATATAGTCCCGTGCACATGGATGATTCATAAAAAATGGAGGGCAAATATATTTCTAAGGTGATATAAACCATAATACATAATACAGCTACAGTATGTTATTACTGCTACAGCTACAGTATGGTATTACTGCTACAGTATGTTATTACTGCTACAGTATGTTATTACTGCTACAGTATGTTATTACTGCTACAGTATGTTATTACTGCTACAGCTACAGTATGTTATTACAGCTACAGTATGTTATTACTGCTACAGTATGTTATTACTGCTACAGTATGTTATTACTGCTACACAGTATGTTATTACTGCTACAGTATGTTATTACTGCTACAGTATGTTATTACTGCTACAGTATGTTATTACTGCTACAGCTACAGTATGTTATTACTGCTACAGTATGTTATTACTCCTACAGCTACAGTATGTTATTACTGCTACAGCTACAGTATGTTATTACTGCTACAGCTACAGTATGTCATTACTGCTACAGCTACAGTATGTTATTACTGCTAGAGCTATGTTATTACTCCTACAGCTACAGTATGTTATTACTCCTACAGCTACAGTATGGTATTACTCCTACAGCTACAGTATGTATTACTCCTACAGCTACAGTATGTTATTACTGCTACAGTATGTTATTACTGCTACAGCTACAGTATGTTATTACTCCTACAGCTACAGTATGTTATTACTGCTACAGTATGTTATTACTCCTACAGCTACAGTATGGTATTACTCCTACAGCTACAGTATGTTATTACTCCTACAGCTACAGTATGTTATTACTCCTACAGTATGTTACTAGTATGTTATTACTGCTACAGTATGTTATTACTGCTACAGTATGTTATTACTCCTACAGCTACAGTATGTTATTACTGCTAGAGTATGTTATTACTCCTACAGCTACAGTATGGTATTACTCCTACAGCTACAGTATGGTATTACTGCTACAGTATGGTATTACTCCTACAGCTACAGTATGGTATTACTGCTACAGTATGTTATTACTGCTACAGTATGTTATTACTGCTACAGTATGTTATTACTGCTAGAGTATGTTATTACTGCTACAGTATGTTATTACTGCTACAGTATGTTATTACTGCTACAGCTACAGTATGGTATTACTCCTACAGCTACAGTATGGTATTACTCCTACAGCTACAGTATGGTATTACTCCTACAGCTACAGTATGTTATTACTCCTACAGCTACAGTATGTTATTACTGCTACAGTATGTTATTACTGCTACAGCTACAGTATGTTATTACTGCTACAGTATGTTATTACTGCTACAGTATGTTATTACTGCTACAGCTACAGTATGTTATTACTGCTACAGTATGTTATTACTGCTACAGTATGTTATTACTGCTACAGCTACAGCATGTTATTACTGCTACAGTATGTTATTACTGCTACAGTATGTTATTACTGCTACAGCTACAGTATGTTATTACTGCTACAGCTACAGTATGTTATTACTGCTACAGTATGTTATTACTGCTACAGTATGTTATTACTGCTACAGCTACAGTATGTTATTACAGCTACAGTATGTTATTACTGCTAGAGTATGTTATTACTGCTACAGTATGTTATTACTGCTACAGTATGTTATTACTGCTACAGCTACAGTATGTTATTACTGCTACAGTATGTTATTACTGCTACAGTATGTTATTACTGCTACAGTATGTTATTACTGCTACAGCTACAGTATGTTATTACTGCTACAGTATGTTATTACTGCTACAGTATGTTATTACTGCTACAGTATGTTATTACTGCTACAGCTACAGTATGTTATTACAGCTACAGTATGTTATTACTGCTAGAGTATGTTATTACTGCTACAGTATGTTATTACTGCTACAGTATGTTATTACTGCTACAGCTACAGTATGGTATTACTCCTACAGCTACAGTATGGTATTACTCCTACAGCTACAGTATGGTATTACTCCTACAGCTACAGTATGGTATTACTCCTACAGCTACA
Organism: Oncorhynchus keta; assembly: GCF_023373465.1. Taxonomy (NCBI): domain Eukaryota; kingdom Metazoa; phylum Chordata; class Actinopteri; order Salmoniformes; family Salmonidae; genus Oncorhynchus; species Oncorhynchus keta. Next base: position 7,501,931 of record NC_068434.1, read on the forward strand.
GTATGTTATTACTGCTACAGTATGTTATTACTCCTACAGCTACAGTATGTTATTACTGCTACAGTATGTTATTACTGCTACAGTATGTTATTACTCCAGCTACAGTATGTTATTACTACAGTATGTTATTACTATATGTTATTACTCCTACAGCTACAGTATGTTATTACTGCTACAGTATGTTATTACTGCTACAGTATGTTATTACTGCTACAGCTACAGTATGTTATTACTGCTACAGTATGGTATTACTCCTACAGCTACAGTATGGTATTACTCCTACAGCTACAGTATGTTATTACTGCTACAGTATGTTATTACTCCTACAGCTACAGTATGTTATTACTCCTACAGCTACAGTATGTTATTACTGCTACAGTATGTTATTACTCCTACAGCTACAGTATGTTATTACTCCTACAGCTACAGTATGTTATTACTGCTACAGTATGTTATTACTCCTACAGCTACAGTATGTTATTACTGCTACAGTATGTTATTACTCCTACAGCTACAGTATGTTTATTACAGCTACAGTATGGCTATTACTACAGCTACAGTATGTTATTACTGCTACAGTATGTTATTACTGCTACAGCTACAGTATGTTATTACTGCTACAGCTACAGTATGTTATTACTGCTACAGCTACAGTATGGTATTACTCCTACAGCTACAGTATGGTATTACTCCTACAGCTACAGTATGGTATTACTCCTACAGCTGCTACAGTATGTTATTACAGTATGTTATTATTACTACAGTATGTTATTACTCCTACAGCTACAGTTATTACTGCTACAGTTATTACTCCTACAGCTACAGTATGGTATTACTCCTACAGCTACAGTATGTTATTACTCCTACAGCTACAGTATGTTATTACTCCTACAGCTACAGTATGTTATTACTGCTACAGTATGTTATTACTCCTACAGCTACAGTATGTTATTACTCCTACAGCTACAGTATGTTATTACTGCTACAGTATGTTATTACTCCTACAGCTACAGTATGTTATTACTCCTACAGCTACAGTATGGTATTACCCCTACAGCTACAGTATGGTATTACCCCTACAGCTACAGTATGTTATTACTCCCACAGTATGTTATTACTCCTACAGCTACATTATGTTATTACTGCTACAGTATGTTATTTCTCCTACAGTATGTTATTACTCCTACAGTATGTTATTTCTCCTACAGTATGTCATTACTCCTACAGTATGTTATTACTCCTACAGTATGTTATTTCTCCTACAGTATGTTATTACTCCTACAGTATGTTATTACTCCTACAGTATGTTATTACTCCTACAGTATGTTATTACTCCTATAGTATGTTATTACTCCTACAGTATGTCATTACTCCTACAGTATGTTATTACTCCTACAGTATGTTATTTCTCCTACAGTATGTTATTACTCCTACAGTATGTTATTACTCCTACAGTATGTTTTTACTCCTACAGTATGTTATTTCTCCTACAGTATGTTATTACTCCTACAGTATGTTATTACTCCTACAGTATGGTATTACTCCTACAGTATGTTATTACTCCTACATCTACAGTATGCTATTACTCCTACAGTATGCTATTACTCCTACAGTATGTTATTACTCCTACAGTATGTTATTTCTCCTACAGTATGTTATTACTCCTACAGTATGTTATTACTCCTACAGTATGTTATTACTCCTACAGTATGTTATTACTCCTACAGTATGTTATTACTCCTACAGTATGTTATTACTCCTACAGTATGTTATTACTCCTACAGTATGTTATTACTCCTACAGTATGTTATTACTCCTACAGTATGTTATTACTCTCCTACAGTATGTTATTACTCCTACAGTATGTTATTATTTCTCTACAGTATGTTACAGTATGTTATTACTCCTACAGTATGTTATTTCTCCTACAGTATGTTATTACTCCTACAGTATGTTATTACTCCTACAGTATATTATCTCCTACAGTATGCTATTACTCCTACAGTATGCTATTACTCCTACAGTATGTTATTTCTCCTACAGTATGCTATTACTCCTACAGTATGTTATTACTCTCCTACAGTATGTTATTACTCCTACATCTACAGTATGTTATTACTCCTACAGTATGCTATTACTCCTACAGTATGTTATTTCTCCTACAGTATGTTATTTCTACAGTATGTTATTTCTCCTACAGTATGTTATTATTATGTTATTACTCATCTACAGTATGTTATTACAGTATGTATTACTCCTACAGTATGTATGTTATTACTTTACATCTACAGTATGCTATTACTCCTACAGTATGTTATTACTCCTACAGTATGTTATTACTCCTACAGTATGTTATTACTCCTACATCTACAGTATGCTATTACTCCTACAGTATGCTATTACTCCTACAGTATGTTATTTCTCCTACAGTATGTTACAGTATGTTATTACTCCTACAGTATGTTACAGTATGTTATACTCCTACCTCCTACAGTATGTTATTTCTCCTACAGTATGTTATTACTCCTACAGTATGTATTACTCTACAGTATGTTATTACTCCTACATTACTACAGTATGCTATTACTCTCTACAGTATGACAGTATTACTCCTACAGTATGTTATTTCTCCTACAGTATGTTATTACTCTCCTACAGTATGTTATTACTCCTACAGTATGTTATTACTCCTACATCTACAGTATGCTATTACTCCTACAGTATGCTATTACTCCTACAGTATGTTATTTCCTCAGTATGCTATTACTACAGTATGTTATTTCTCCTACAGTATGTTATTACTCCTACAGTATGTTATTACTCCTACAGTATGGTATTACTCCTACAGTATGTTATTACTCCTACATCTACAGTATGCTATTACTCCTACAGTATGCTATTACTCCTACAGTATGTTATTTCTCCTACAGTATGTTATTTCTCCTACAGTATGTTATTACTCCTACAGTATGTTATTTCTCCTACAGTATGGTATTACTCCTACAGTATGTTATTACTCCTACAGTATGTATGCTATTACTCCTACAGTATGCTATTACTCCTACAGTATGTTATTTCTCCTACAGTATGCTATTACTCCTACAGTATGTTATTACTCCTACATCTACAGTATGCTATTACTCCTACAGTATGCTATTACTCCTACAGTATGTTATTTCTCCTACAGTATGCTATTACTCCTACAGTATGTTATTTCTCCTACAGTATGCTATTACTCCTACAGTATGTTATTACTCCTACAGTATGTTATTTCTCCTACAGTATGTTATTACTCCTACAGTATGTTATTTCTCCTACAGTATGTTATTTCTCCTACAGTATGTTATTACTTCTACTTCTACAGTATGTTATTGACTGTTTAAGCACATTTGTAATTTTTCCTTTCATTAAATGTTTTCTTCATTAGTCACCATAACTCATCAAACTGGAAAAGGTCTTAAAATGTTTACTCATTTAATGTTTTACTGAAACGAGATTACCTGGTCTGATGAAACAAAGATGTAACTCTTTGGCCTGAATTCCAAGCATCACATCTGGACACAACCTGGCTCCATCCCTACGGTGAAGCATGGTGGTGGCAGCATCCTGCTGTGGGGATGTTTGTCAGCAGTAGGGACTGGTAGACGAGTCAAGGTTTAAGGGGAATATGAACGGAGCAAAGTACAGAGCGATCCTTGATGAAAACCTGCTCCAGAGCACTCAGGACCTCTGACTGCAACGAAGGTTCACCTTTCAACAGGACAACGACCCTAAGCTCACAGCCAGGACAACACAGGAGTGGCTTCGGGACAACTCTCTGAATGTCCTTGAGAGGCCCATGCAGAGTCCAGACTTGAACTCGATTGAACATCTCTGGAGAGACCTGAAAATAGCTGTGCAGCAACGTTCCCCATCCAACTTGACAGAGCTTTAGAGGATCTGCAGAAAAGAATGGGAGAAACTCCCCAAATACAGTTGTGCCAAGCATTGTAGCGTCATACCCAAGAAGACTCTGTACATTTGATATATATATATATATATATATATATATATATATATATATATATATATATGTAAATCCAAACCAAGCCAGACTAAGTCCTTTCTACAATAATGAAGAACTCATCTTCTCTTAACAGAGGAAGCTGCCTCGGTGGGAGACAAAATATCTCTAAATTAAGCCCGAATAAATTAAGCCCAAATCTCTCTCAAATTTTGGTCTCAATTAGTTCCACTATTGCTCGATATGATTTAACACAGCCGTTCACAAAGGTTAATTTAGGAGAGATGTGAATGCAGCACTAATTCCACTTTTACAAGAAAAAAGGTAAGGATGTCACTGTGTTGTCACCAAGTGGTTAAGACATGATTCTTCTATTTTTGATTACCAAAAAATGTAAAACTGTTTTCCAAAATGTTGTCGTCCTGTCTTCGAAACCACATGGACCGAAGCGGGTTTGTTAAAAAAACAATTATCCTCGGAAAACTTCCGTCCGCTATTACATTTCTTAAATGCTTCATCAGAAACGACAGCTCATTGGGCTGCTTTATCCCCCCAAAAAATTGATAGATTAGAATGGTCATATCTCTCGTCTGAAACATATGGGAATTGGCTCCAATTTCATTCATATGATTTAAATCCTATATGCCAATCCTTCATCCTCCTATATGCCAATCCTTCAACAGGCAATATCTGCTCTCCAGTCCATCAGCCATAGTTCTAACAGGCAATGATCTGCTCCGTTCAGCATCACTAGAAGAAGCAGACAAGGCGATCCGATTTCTCCTT
>NC_068434.1:7514219-7521719 GCF_023373465.1 Oncorhynchus keta
GAAAACAGAGACAGAGACAGAGAAAAGTCTCTCAGAGAAAAGCAGAGACAAAGAAAAGCAGAGACAGAGAAAAGCAGAGACAGAGAAAAAGCAGAGACAGAGACAGAGACAGAGAAAAGACAGAGACAGAGACAGAGACAGAGAGAGACAGAGACAGAGAGAGAGAGAGACAGAGACAGAGACAGAGACAGAGACAGAGAAAAGCAGAGACAGAGAAAAGCAGAGACAGAGAAAAGCAGAGACAGAGAAAAGCAGAGACAGAGACAGAGACAGAGACAGAGAAAAGAGAGACAGAGAAGAGAAAAGGAGAGACAGAGACAGAGAGAGACAGAGACAGAGAGAGACAGAGACAGAGAAAAGCAGAGACAGAGAGAGACAGAGACAGACAGGACAGAGAGAGAGAGAGACAGAGACAGAGACAGAGACAGACAGAGACAGAGACAGAGACAGAGAAAAGCAGAGACAGAGAGAGACAGAGACAGAGACAGAGAGAGAGAGAGAAAAGAGAGAGACAGAGAAAAAGCAGAGACAGAGAAAAGCAGAGACAGAGAAAAGCAGAGACAGAGAGAGACAGAGACAGAGAGAGACAGAGACAGACAGAGACAGAGACAGAGAAAAGCAGAGACAGAGAGAGACAGAGACAGAGACAGAGACAGAGAAAAGCAGAGACAGAGAGAGACAGAGACAGAGACAGAGACAGAGAGAGAGAGAGAGAGAGACAGAGACAGAGAAAGAGACAGAGACAGAGACAGAGAAAAGCAGAGACAGAGAAAAGCAGAGACAGAGAAAAGCAGAGACAGAGAAAAGAGACAGAGACAGAGAAAAGCAGAGAGAGAGAGACAGAGACAGAGACAGAGACAGAAAAGCAGAGACAGAGAAAAGCAGAGACAGAGAGAGAGAGAGACAGAGACAGAGAAAAGCAGAGACAGAGAAAAGCAGAGACAGAGAAAAGCAGAGACAGAGAAAAGCAGAGACAGAGAAAAGCAGAGACAGAGAAAAGCAGAGACAGAGAAAAGCAGAGACAGAGAAAAGCAGAGACAGAGAAAAGCAGAGACAGAGAAAAGCAGAGACAGAGACAGAGAGAGACAGAGACAGAGAAAAGCAGAGACAGAGAAGAGAAAAGCAGAGACAGAGAAATGGGTAAATACAACTATTTTTATGACATTTGAATGATACACTGAAACTGTTGACACATTTCAAAGACCTTGATTGGTTAACCAAGTGATATGATATACATTACCGCTAGTGGTCTCTGAGATATCCCTGAGGACAGATCAGGGTCTGGGTAGACACAGGAGGTCTTCATGGACTGACACTCAGGACAACACTTCCCTGGTAGGTGGACCAGCTCTGAACCCTGTAAGGAAGAGACCACGTGAGTTGTGCTTCATCTGTCTGTCTCTCCTTCTCTTCCCTCTACCTGCTCTATCTGTCTGTCTCTCCTTCTCTACCTGTTCTATCTGTCTGTCTCTCCTTCTCTTCCCTCTACCTGCTCTATCTGTCTGTCTCTCCTTCTCTACCTGATCTATCTGTCTGTCTCTCCTTCTCTTCCCTCTACCTGCTCTATCTGTCTGTCTCTCCTTCTCTACCTGCTCTATCTGTCTGTCTCTCTTCTCTTCCCTATACCTGCTCTATCTGTCTGTCTCTCCTTCTCTTCCCTATACCTGCTCTATCTGTCTGTCTCTCTTCTCTTCCCTCTACCTGCTCTATCTGTCTGTCTCTCCTTCTCTACCTGTTCTATCTGTCTGTCTCTCCTTCTCTTCCCTCTACCTGCTCTATCTGTCTGTCTCTCCTTCTCTACCTGATCTATCTGTCTGTCTCTCCTTCTCTTCCCTCTACCTGCTCTATCTGTCTGTCTCTCCTTCTCTACCTGCTCTATCTGTCTGTCTCTCCTTCTCTACCTGCTCTATCTGTCTGTCTCTCCTTCTCTTCCCTCTACCTGCTCTATCTGTCTGTCTCTCCTTCTCTACCTGCTCTATCTGTCTGTCTCTCCTTCTCTTCCCTCTACCTGCTCTATCTGTCTGTCTCTCCTTCTCTACCTGCTCTATCTGTCTGTCTCTCCTTCTCTTCCCTCTACCTGCTCTATCTATCTGTCTGTCTCTCCTTCTCCCTCTACCTGCTCTATCTGTCTGTCTCTCCCTCTCTACCTGCTCTATCTGTCTGTCTCTCCTTCTCTACCTGTTCTATCTGTCTGTCTCTCCTTCTCTTCCCTCTACCTGCTCTATCTGTCTGTCTCTCCTTCTCTACCTGCTCTATCTGTCTGTCTCTCCTTCTCTACCTGTTCTATCTGTCTGTCTCTCCTTCTCTTCCCTCTACCTGCTCTATCTGTCTGTCTCTCCTTCTCTACCTGCTCTATCTGTCTGTCTCTCCTTCTCTTCCCTCTACCTGCTCTATCTGTCTGTCTCTCCTTCTCTACCTGCTCTATCTGTCTGTCTCTCCTTCTCTTCCCTCTACCTGCTCTATCTGTCTGTCTCTCCTTCTCTACCTGCTCTATCTGTCTGTCTCTCCTTCTCTTCCCTCTACCTGCTCTATCTGTCTGTCTCTCCTTCTCTTCCCCCTACCTGCTCTATCTGTCTGTCTCTCCTTCTCTACCTGCTCTATCTGTCTGTCTCTCCTTCTCTTCCCTCTACCTGCTCTATCTATCTGTCTGTCTCTCCTTCTCCCTCTACCTGCTCTATCTGTCTGTCTCTCCCTCTCTACCTGCTCTATCTGTCTGTCTCTCCTTCTCTACCTGTTCTATCTGTCTGTCTCTCCTTCTCTTCCCTCTACCTGCTCTATCTGTCTGTCTCTCCTTCTCCCTCTACCTGCTCTATCTGTCTGTCTCTCCTTCCTCTACCTGTTCTATCTGTCTGTCTCTCCTTCTCTTCCCTCTACCTGCTCTATCTGTCTGTCTCTCCTTCTCTACCTGCTCTATCTGTCTGTCTCTCCTTCTCTTCCCTCTACCTGCTCTATCTGTCTGTCTCTCCTTCTTCCCTCTACCTGCTCTATCTGTCTGTCTCTCCTCTCTACCTGCTCTATCTGTCTGTCTCTCCTTCTCTTCCCTCTACCTGCTCTATCTGTCTGTCTCTCCTTCTACCTGTTCTATCTGTCTGTCTCTCCTTCTCTTCCCTCTACCTGCTCTATCTGTCTGTCTCTCCTTCTCTACCTGCTCTATCTGTCTGTCTCTCCTTCTCTTCCCTCTACCTGCTCTATCTGTCTGTCTCTCCTTCTCTACCTGCTCTATCTGTCTGTCTCTCCTTCTCTACCTGCTCTATATGTCTGTCTCTCCTTCTCTTCCCTCTACCTGCTCTATCTGTCTGTCTCTCCTTCTCTTCCCTCTACCTGCTCTATCTGTCTGTCTCTCCTTCTCTACCTGCTATGTCTATCTGTCTGTCTCTCCCTCTCATCCTTAGTCTATATAGTCAGCTACCCATTAATAGAAAGATGCCATTTACATTCATGGGGATAATCCCATTGGATGGAGAGGCAAAGCACACGGTTATTATTAATAGAATATAAGTATAAACTTCCGGAACGTTCAGTCTTCAAATAAAATAGTTTAACAGTTTTGATGATGTCACTGTATGTGAAACAGTCCGTGTTAAAGTCGGGTCATTCTTTCAAGTCATTTAGTGTTAATTAAAATCGTGAAAGTATCTCCTTTGAAGCAGAACACGATGGTTAATTCTGTTTTCAGATCCATTGTGTGTAACATTTCTCTCGGCATCTCTATTCATGCTGTGTGACCTTGGCCAATCTGATCTGGAGTCAACGATGCTGCTTTTCCTTAATGAATACTTAACAGGCTGCTTTACTGCAGTGATTCATGATGATTAATACCAATACGAATAGTTCTGTTTAACTTTAAACGTCTGATTAGAAAAGTTTTTAATTTATTTTAAATATAAAAACGCGACTCTTACCGTGTGAAAAGAATCAAAACATGTGTTTACGTGTTGACAGACGCACTATGCAGAAATCGCTCCGCCATTTCCTGGTTGACAAAATTCGAATAGTTCCCGCCCTAATTTTCAGTTTACGTGACAAAACAAGCAAAAGTAGAGAATCGTTGTACCATCTCAAACCGCTGTGAAATATATTTTACAATAACCAGAAAATATTGTATTTTCAGCTGTTTGATGTTGATGTACAAAACCACAAGTAAAAGACGCACAAACTGTTGTTCTAAGAACAGGAAACATAGAAATAACAAACATAGAACAGATCTGCCGCTTCTTAGAACTTGCTTTCAATGAGAATAACAGATCTACCAATTTTAACTGACATTTCTATGTGAATTTGGTCGGGATCGCCCCCCCCCCCAAAAAAATGACCTATTTATTGCAGCTTTAAACTTGAAAGACTGATAAGGTAGAAAAAGCGGTTCATGTTTATTCCACATTTATCTTTATTTTTATTTATTTGACAGCTTTTCTAGGGAGTTTTTCCTAGCCACCGTGCTTCTACACCTGCATTGCTTGCTGTTTGGGGTTTTAGGGTGGGTTTCTGTACAGCACTTTCAGATATCAGCTGATGTACGAAGGGCTTCATAAATACATTTGATTTGATTTATGGAATCAAAGCTTTTAAAGCTTTTAAGTCAGAACATTTTAAATACTCTATAGAGTCATATTCACTGTATTTCAAGCCTGTGTTTGTACTTCTTTAGCCCCTATAAAACTCCTGCCACAGACTCTTGTATGGTTCTGTATGTAGGCCAAGCAATTTACTGATCTAGTAAATAATGTCTTATAAATGAAGGGAGATGATGAATTCTCTGAGTTACATCCTGGTTTTAAAATGTTTATTTATTCCAAAAAACACCAACATCAACAAAAACACAAGGCAGCCAGTAAAAGATGCAGATAAAACATTAGGGGTGTCAGGGTAGCCTAGTGGTTAGAGCGTTGGACTAGGAACTGGAAGGTTGCAGGTTCAAACCCCTGAGCTGACACGGTACAATCTGTCGTTCTGCCCCTGAACAGGCAGTTAACCCACTGTTCCCAGGCCGTCATTGAAAATAAGAATTTGTTTTTAACTGACTTGCCTAGTTAAATAAAGGTAAAATTATATTAAATTATATGTTGTATTTATTTACCGTTGGACATTGGACTCGGGCACACTGGGCTCTCTGGCAGAGGACCTGTCCTCTCTCGCAGGTGCAGAACTCGCAGTCGGTGCCGTTCCACATGTCACCGTGGTAACGAACGGTGAGCTCGGACAGGCAGCTGCCCTTGTTGGCGGCAACACAGTCGGCACAACACTGCCCCGCCCTCTTCACTTTGGTCTGGCCCTGCAAGGGATCATGGGAAAACACTTTATAATAACTTTCACGAATAATAAATAATACATTAATTATGAATAGCGTACATCGGGGTTACACAATTTGGCCCCAAAAAATCCATTGTTGGACATAACTGTAAAAAACACCAGGAAAATCAGCTCCAAGTGATTTTAATTTAAGAAATGTGTGCCCAAGTATTCCCACACAAGACACATGTGACTGTATACAAATGTAAGCAAAGTTTTAAATTATGTTTTAGTCAAACATTATACATCAAATTAATTACTTACAAATCATACAATGTTATTTTCTGTATTTTTGATTTTAAATTCCGTCTCTCACAGTTGAAGTGTACCTATGATAAAACATTACAGACCTCTACATGCTTTGTAAGTAGGAAAACCTGCAAAATCGGCAGTGTATCAAATACACTGTTTGGGCTTCCTGTAGTGTACAGATTATTTGTAATTATGTTCCCGGCCTCCCTGATCATCCGCTCAAAAAAAGATCGGCCCCGAGGTTCAATCTAGTTGATGATCCTGGTGTTCATGCAATTAATATACATGACAGACAGACAGACAGACAGACAGACAGACAGACAGACAGTAACATCCATAGACTCTTTCTGTGTACTGACCTCCTCACAGGTCCTGGGTGGACAGGTGTGTGTGTGACAGCGAGACTGGCCACGATCACACACACACCTGGTGCAGCCGCTCTTCTGCCACTGCTCACCATGCTGCAGACACACACACACACACACACACACACACACACACACACTGTGTAAGTACAACAACTACCATAGTGCAGAGTTAACCTGTTTTCTCCCTACATGACATGAACAATCCACACAGAGAGAGAGAATGTTTTAATCTCAGTGGACAGTGGGAAGTGGGCAGTGGGAAGTGGACAGTGAGAAGTGGACAGTGAGAAGTGGACAGTGGACAGTGGGAAGTGGGCAGTGGGAAGTGGACAGTGGGAAGTGGACAGTGGACAGTGAGAAGTGGACAGTGAGAAGTGGGCAGTGAGAAGTGGACAGTGGACAGTGAGAAGTGGACAGTGAGAAGTGGACAGTGGGCAGTGAGAAGTGGACAGTGAGAAGTGGACAGTGGGAAGTGGACAGTGGACAGTGAGAAGTGGACAGTGAGAAGTGGTGGACAGTGAGAAGTGGACAGTGAGAAGTGGGCAGTGAGAAGTGGGCAGTGAAGTGGAAGTGGACAGTGAGAAGTGGACAGTGAGAAGTGGGCAGTGAGAAGTGGACAGTGAGAAGTGGACAGTGAGAAGTGGACAGTGAGAAGTGGACAGTGAGAAGTGGGCAGTGAGAAGTGGACAGTGAGAAGTGGACAGTGAGAAGTGGACAGTGAGAAGTGGGCAGTGAGAAGTGGACAGTGGACAGTGGACTGTGGACAGTGAGAAGTGGACAGTGAGAAGTGGGCAGTGGAAGTGGGCAGTGGACAGTGGACAGTGGACAGTGGGCAGTGGACAGTGAGAAGTGGGCAGTGGGAAGTGGACAGTGAGAAGTGGACAGTGAGAAGTGGGCTGTGGACAGTGGACAGTGGACAGTGGACAGTTGACAGTGGGAAGTGGACAGTGGACAGTGGACAGTGGGCAGTGGGCAGTTGACAGTGGGAAGTGGACAGTGGACAGTGGACAGTGGACAGTGGACAGTGGGCAGTGGGCAGTGAGAAGTGGACAGTTGAAGTGGACAGTGAGACAGTGGACAGTGGAAGTGGGCAGTGAGAAGTGGGCAGTGAGCAGTGGACAGTGAGAAGTGGACAGTGGAAGTGGGCAGTGAGACAGTGGGCAGTGGGAAGTGGACAGTGGACAGCGGACAGTTGGAAGTGGACAGTGGACAGTGGACAGTGGACAGTGGACATTTGAAAGTGGACAGTGGACAGTGGACAGTGGACAGTGGACACTTGAAGTGGACAGTGGACAGTGGACAGTGAGCAGTGGACAGTGACATTTGAAGTGGACAGTGACAGTGGACAGTGGGCAGTGGAAGTGGACAGTGGACAGTGGACAGTGACATTTGGAAGTGGACAGTGGACAGTGGACAGTGGACAGTGGGCATTTGGTGGACAGTGGACAGTGAGCAGTGGACAGTGGACATTTGGAAGTGGACAGTGGACAGTGGACAGTGGACAGTGGACAGTGGGAAGTGGACAGTGGACAGTGGACAGTGGACAGTGGGCAGTGAGAAGTGGACAGTGGACAGTGGACTGTGGACAGTG
>NC_068434.1:7524219-7569219 GCF_023373465.1 Oncorhynchus keta
AGAGAAAGAGACAACATGAACAGAGAGAGAGAGGGAACATGTGATAATAATATAATAATATATGCCATTTCGCAGACGCTTTTATCCAAAGCGACTTACAGTCATGTGTGCATACATTCTACGTATGGGTGGTCCCGGGAATCGAACCCACTACCCTGGCGTTACAATTCGCTAGTATCTCAACTCCCTATAGCCTCAACCCTAAACGAATGAACAACAACACAAGTTAACATGCTATCCTTATACCACATACATGTAGCCCGTTAGTCAACCCACTACATTTTCTCACGCTTCTCTCCTCTGCTCTCCCCTTCACCAACTCAGTTAGCTAAGCCTTGAAAGGGCCCAGGAGGATCCTCTCAAACCCCATCAGTAGAGCCTTGTCAAAGTGTTAAAGACACTTGAGCCTTAAGCGACACCAATGGAATCCTAAACTCTGGCCAAGGTGGCTTTGTTCTACCTAAAACAAGATGTCAGCCAACAAACTCTGTGAGTAGGAGAAAAGTGGAGACTAACAAGAAAACAATTGGGCATTAGGCAGAGAGGATAAGAGAGGAGGGGGACAGAGGTATAGGAGAGGATAAGAGAGGGAAGAGAGAGGAGGGGGATGGATGTATAGGAGAGGATAAGAGAGGGAAGAGAGAGGAGGGGGATGGAGGTATAGGAGAGGATAAGAGAGGGAAGAGAGAGGAGGGGGACAGAGGTATAGGAGAGGATAAGAGAGGGAAGAAGAGAGAGGAGGGGGACAGAGGTATAGGAGAGGATAAGAGAGGGAAGAGAGAGGAGGGGGATGGAGGTATAGGAGAGGATAAGGAAGAGAAGACGAGGGGAGAGGATAAGAGAGGGAAGAGAGAGGGGGGGATGGAGGTATAGGAGAGGATAAGAGAGGAAGGGGGACAGAGGTAAGAGAGGGGACAGAGGATAGGATAAGAGAGGGAAGAGAGAGGAGGGGATGGAGGTATAGGAGAGGATAAGAGAGGAAGAGAGAGGAGGGGGACGGAGGTATAGGAGAGGATAAGAGAGGAGGGGACAGAGGTAGAGGAGAGGATAAGAGAGGGAAGAGAGAGGAGGGGGATGGAGGTATAGGAGAGGATAAGAGAGGGAAGAGAGAGGAGGGGGACAGAGGTATAGGAGAGGATAAGAGAGGAGGGGACAGAGGTAGAGGAGAGGATAAGAGAGGGAAGAGAGAGGAGGGGGACGGAGGTATAGGAGAGGATAAGAGAGGGAAGAGAGAGGAGGGGGACGGAGGTATAGGAGAGGATAAGAGAGGGAAGAGAGAGGAGGGGGATGGAGGTATAGGAGAGGATAAGAGAGGGAAGAGAGAGGAGGGGGATGGAGGTATAGGAGAGGATAAGAGAGGGAAGAGAGAGGAGGGGTACAGAGGTATAGGAGAGGATAAGAGAGGAGGGGACAGAGGTAGAGAGAGGATAAGAGAGGGAAGAGAGAGGAGGGGGACGGAGGTATAGGAGAGGATAAGAGAGGGAAGAGAGAGGAGGGGGACGGAGGTATAGGAGAGGATAAGAGAGGGAAGAGAGAGGAGGGGGATGGAGGTATAGGAGAGGATAAGAGAGGGAAGAGAGAGGAGGGGGATGGAGGTATAGGAGGGATAAGAGAGGAAGAAGAGAGGGGACGGAGGTAAGAGAGAGAGAGGGGGATGGGGGGATGGAGGTAGGAGAGGATAAGAGAGGGAAGAGAGAGGAGGGGGATGGAGGTATAGGAGAGGATAAGAGAGGGAAGAGAGAGGAGGGGGATGGAGGTATAGGAGAGGATAAGAGAGGGAAGAGAGAGGAGGGGGGTGGAGGTATAGGAGAGGATAAGAGAGGGAAGAGAGAGGAGGGGGACGGAGGTATAGGAGAGGATAAGAGAGGAGGGGACAGAGGTAGAGGAGAGGATAAGAGAGGGAAGAGAGAGGAGGGGGACGGAGGTATAGGAGAGGATAAGAGAGGGAAGAGAGAGGAGGGGGACGGAGGTATAGGAGAGGATAAGAGGGAGGGGACAGAGGTAGAGGAGAGGATAAGAGAGGGAAGAGAGAGGAGGGGGACGGAGGTATAGGAGAGGATAAGAGAGGGAAGAGAGAAGAGGGGGACGGAGGTATAGGAGAGGATAAGAGAGGGAAGAGAGAGAGGGGGATGGAGGTATAGAGAGGATAAGAAGGGAAGAGAGAGGAGGGGGATGGAGGTATAGGAGAGGATAAGAGAGGGAAGAGAGAGGAGGGGACGGAGGTATAGGAGAGGATAAGAGAGGGAAGAGAGAGGAGGGGGATGGAGGGGGAGAGGATAAGAGAGTGAAGAGGTGGAGGTATAGGAGAGGATAAGAGAGGGAAGAGAGAGGAGGGGGACGGAGGTATAGGAGAGGATAAGAGAGGGAAGAGAGAGGAGGGGGATGGAGGTATAGGAGAGGATAAGAGAGGGAAGAGAGAGGAGGGGGACGTATAGGAGAGGATAAGAGAGGAGGGGACAGAGGTAGAGGATAGGATAAGAGAGGGAAGAGAGGAGGGGGTGGAGGTATAGGAGAGGATAAGAGAGGGAAGAGAGAGGAGGGGGACGGAGGTATAGGAGAGGATAAGAGAGGAGGGGACAGAGGTAGAGGAGAGGATAAGAGAGGGAAGAGAGGGAGGGGGATGGAGGTATAGGAGAGGATAAGAGAGGGAAGAGAGCAGAGGTATAGGAGAGGATAAGAGACTGGTAGAGGGAGGATAAGAGAGGGAAGAGAGAGGAGGGGGACGGAGGTATAGGAGAGGATAAGAGAGGGAAGAGAGAGGAGGGGGACATAGGAGAGGATAAGAGAGGGAAGAGAGAGGAGGGGGATGGAGGTATAGAGAGAGATAAGAGAGGGAAGAGAGAGGAGGGGGATGGAGGTATAGGAGAGGATAAGAGAGGGAAGAGAGAGGAGGGGACGGAGGTATAGGAGAGGATAAGAGAGGGAAGAGAAGGGGGATGGAGGTAGAGGAGAGGATAAGAGAGTGAAGAGAGAGGAGGGGATGGAGGTATAGGAGAGGATAAGAGAGGGAAGAGAGAGAGGGGGACAGAGGTATAGGAGAGGATAAGAGAGGAGGGGACAGAGGTAGAGGAGAGGATAAGAGAGGGAAGAGAGAGGAGGGGGATGGAGGTATAGGAGAGGATAAGAGAGGGAAGAGAGAGGAGGGGGACGGAGGTATAGGAGAGGATAAGAGAGGGAAGAGAGAGGAGGGGGATGGAGGTATAGGAGAGGATAAGAGAGGGAAGAGAGAGGAGGGGGATGGAGGTATAGGAGAGGATAAGAGAGGGAAGAGAGAGGAGGGGGATGGAGGTATAGGAGAGGATAAGAGAGGGAAGAGAGAGGAGGGGGACGGAGGTATAGGAGAGGATAAGAGAGGGAAGAAGAGAGAGGAGGGGGATGGAGGTATAGGAGAGGATAAGAGAGGGAAGAGAGAGGAGGGGGATGGAGGTATAGGAGAGGATAAGAGAGGGAAGAGAGAGGAGGGGGACGGAGGTATAGGAGAGGATAAGAGAGGGAAGAGAGAGGAGGGGGACAGAGGTAGAGGAGAGGACAAGCCCCTAAGAAGAGAGAGGAGGGGGACAGAGGTAGAGGAGAGGACAAGAGAGGGAAGAAGAGAGAGGAGGGGGACAGAGGTAGAGGAGAGGACAAGAGAGGGAAGAAGAGAGAGGAGGGGGACAGAGGTAGAGGAGAGGAGAGCATAAGAGAGGGAAGAAGCGAGAGGAGGGGGACAGAGGTAGAGGAGAGGATAAGAGAGGGAAGAAGAGAGTGGAGGGGGAGGAGGGGAGACGGCAGAGTTTTTCCTCTGGTCCTCCACAGCGTTACGTGTCATTGACTGACCTCATAAACAGCTTCATCATGCTGACATGAGCCCTGGGAGGAGGGCAGGCACTCTGGACAACACTGGTTGGGAGGGATCCTCAATCTCTCTCCCTGAGGAGAGAGACAGAGGGAATACAGTATTAGTGAGTCTGATAATGCAAGAATGTAAGAGGAAGCCATACAATTTAAACAAACAAATATTTACTTGTCTTTTCTTACTGACTTTAATGCTTTAATGGAAGAAGTTGTACTTACTATAACTGAGATATGTGGTTTCTTACCTACAGCAGCTACAGTATTTTGAGATAACTGCCTTAGATAAATCTCCCCTAGATAAATCGCCCCTAGATAAATCGCCCCTAGATAAATCGCCCCTAGATAAACCCTAGATAAATCGCCCCTAGATAAACCCTAGATAAATCGCCCTAGATAAACCCTAGATAAATCGCCCCTAGATAAATCGCCCCTAGATAAATCGCCCCTAGATAAATCGCCCCTAGATAAACCCTAGATAAATCGCCCCTAGATAAATCCCTAGATAAATCGCCCTAGATAAATCGCCCCTAGATAAATCCCTAGATAAATCCCTAGATAAATCGCCCCTAGATAAACCCTAGATAAATCGCCCCAGATAAATCCCTAGATAAATCGCCCCTAGATAAATCGCCCCTAGATAAATCCCTAGATAAATCGCCCCTAGATAAACCCCCTAGATAAACCCTAGATAAATCGCCCCTAGATAAATCCCTAGATAAATCGCCCCTAGATAAATCGCCCCTAGATAAATCGCCCCTAGATAAATCCCTAGATAAATCACCCCTAGATAAATCGCCCCTAGATAAATCGCCCCTAGATAAATCACCCCTAGATAAACCGCCCCTAGATAAATCACCCCTAGCTAAACCCGAGATAAATCACCCCTAGATAAATCCCTAGATAAATCGCTAGATAAACCCTAGATAAATCGTCCCTAGATAAACCGCCCCTAGATAAATCACCCCTAGATAAACCGCCCCTAGATAAATCACCCCTAGATAAATCCCTAGATAAATCCATCTAGATAAATCGCCCTAGATAAACCATATAGATAAATCACCCCTAGCTAAACCCGAGATAAATCACCCTAGATAAATCCCTAGATAAACCGCCCCTAGATAAATCGCCCCTAGATAAATCCCCCTAGATAAACCCTAGATAAATCTAGATAAATCTAGATAAATCCCTAGATAAATCCCCTAGATAAATCCCCTAGATAAATCCCTAGATAAATCCCCCTATATAAACCCTAGATAAATCCCCCTAGATAAATCCATCTAGATAAATCCCTAGATAAATATACCCCATATAAACGCCCCTAGATAAACCCTAGATAAATCCCCCTAGATAAATCCCTAGACAAATCTATACCTAGATAAATCACCCCTAGATAAATCGCCCTTAGATAAATCCCTAGATAAATCCCCCTAGATAAATCGCCCTTAGATAAATCCCTCTAGATAAATCGCCCCAGATAAATCCCTAGATAAATCCCCTAGATAAATCCCCCTAGATAAATCCCTAGATAAATCTATACCTATATAAATCCATCTAGATAAACCCTAGATAAATCCCCCTAGATAAATCCCTAGACAAATCGCCCTAGATAAATCACCCCTAGATAAATCGCCCTTAGATAAATCTATCCTTAGATAAATCCCCCTAGATAAACCCTAGATAAATCATCAGATAAATCCCTAGATAAATCGCCCCTAGATAAATACCCCTAGATAAATCCCTAGATAAATCATAGATAAATCCAGATAAATCGTCCCTAGATAAATCGCCCTAGATAAATCCCTAGATAAATCATCTATATAGATAAATCGCCAGATAAACCATAGATAAATCACCCCTAGATAAACCCTATAAATCTAGATAAATCCCTAGATAAATCCCCTAGATAAATCATCTAGATAAATCCATCTAGATAAATCGCCCTTAGATAAATCACCCCTAGATAAACCATAAATCTATAGATAAATCCCCAGATAAATCCCTAGATAAATCGCCCTAGATAAATTGCCCCTAGATAAATTGCCTCTAGATAAATCATCCCTAGATAAATCGCCCCTAGATAAATCGGCCCTAGATAAATCGCCCTTAGATAAATCGTCCTTAGATAAATCGTCCTTAGATAAATATCCCTTAGATAAATACCCCTAGATAAACCGCCCTAGATAAATCACCCCTAGATAAACCCAAGATAAATCCAGATAAATCCCTAGATAAATCACCGCTAGATAAATCCCTAGATAAATCGTCCCTAGATAAATACCATAGATAAATCCAAATCTAGATAAATCCCTAGATAAATTGCCCCTAGATAAATCTATACCATAAACCCCAGATAAATATACCATCTAAACCCCTAGATAAATTGCCTCTAGATAAATCTAGATAAACCCTAGATAAATCGCCCTAGATAAATCCCTAGATAAATCCCTAGATAAATCGCCCCAAATAAATTGCCCCTAGATAAATCCCTAGATAAATCTCCCTAGATAAATCCCCTAGATAAATCCCCCTAGATAAATCGCCATCTAGATAAATCATCCTTAGATAAATCATCCTTAGATAAATCCATCCTTAGATAAATCCCCTAGATAAATCCCTAGATAAATCTCCCTAGATAAATCCCCCTAGATAAATCCCCCTAGATAAATCCCCCTAGATAAATCACCCTTAGATAAATCGCCCTAGATAAATCTCCCTAGATAAATCCCCCTAGATAAATCCCCTAGATAAATCACCATCTAAACCATCTAGATAAATCACCCTTAGATAAACCATAGATAAATCTAGATAAATCTAGATAAATCTATACATAAATCGCCCCTAGATAAACAGATAAATCCCCCTAGATAAATCGCCCCTGGATAAATCCAAGAAGTTGTACTTACTATGACTAAGATATGTGGTTTCTTACCTACAGCAGCTACAGTATTTTGAGATGACTGCCTTAGATAAATAGCCCCTAGAAAAATAGCCCCTAGATAAATCGCCCATAGATAAACCCTAGATAAATCCCCTAGATAAATCCATCTATAAATCCCTAGTTAAACCAGATAAATCATCCCTAGATAAATCGCCCCTAGATAAATCATCCCTAGATAAATCATCCCTAGATAAATCATCTAGATACCACCCCTAGATAAATCCCCTAGATAAATCGTCCATGCAGGCCCAGACGGCCATCTAGCCCATCAGAGCATGCAGACCAGCTGGCCAAATATGCGTTCTACATATTCAATCAATCCCTATACCAGTCTAAACATGCTTCAATAGGGCCACCATTGTTCCTGTTCCCAAGAAAGCTAAGGTAACTGAGCTAAATGACTACCGCCCGTAGCACCACTTCCGTCATCATGAAGTGCTTTGAGAGACTAGTCAAGGACCATATCACCTCCACCCTACCTGACACCCTAGACCCACTCCAATTTGCTTACCGCCCAAATAGGTCCACAGACCAATCTCAACCACACTGCACACTGCACACTGCCCTAACCCACCTGGACAAGAGGAATACCTATGTGAGAATGCTGTTCATCGACTACAGCTCCATTCAACACCATAGTACCCTCCAAGCTCGTCATCTCGAGACCCTAGGTCTCGAGCCCGCCCTATGCAACTGGGTACTGGACTTCCTGACGGGCCGCCCCCAGGTGGTGAGGGTAGGCATCAACATCTCCTCCCCGCTGATCCTCAACACGGGGCCCCACAAGGGTATAGCCCTCTCCTGTACTCCCTGTTCACCCATCTATGCGTATACACGCATCTCCAACTCAATCATCATTTGCGGACGATCTAACAGTGCTAGGCTTGATATACCAACAACGACGAGACGGCCTAGGAGGTACCATCTGTCAGGAAAATAACCTCACACTCAACGTCAACAAAACTAAGGAGATGATTGTGGACTTCAGGAAACAGCAGAGGGAACACCCCTATCCACATCGATGGAAAAGTAGTGGAGAGGGTAGCAAGTTTTAAGTTCCTCGGCATACACATCACAGACAAACTGAATTGGTCCACTCAAACCATCTAAGAAGGCGCAGCAGCCCTCTAACCCATCAGGAGGCTGAAGAAATTTGTCTTGTCACCAAAAGCACTCACAAACTATACAGATGCACACCATCCTGGCGGGCTGTATCACCGCCTGGTACGGCAACTGCTCCGCCCTCAACCATCTCCAGAGGGTAGTGAGGTCTGCACACCATCACCGGGGGCAAACTACCTGCCCTCCAGGACACCACACCACCCGATGTTACAGGAAGGCCATAAAGATCATCATACATCAACCACCGAGCCACTGCCTGTTCACCCCGCTATCATCCAGAAGGCGAGGTCAGTACAGGTGCATCAAAGCTGGGACCGAGAGACTGAAAAACAGTTTCTATCTCACCATCAGACTGTTAAACAGCCACCATCATTGAGTGGCTGCTGCCAACACACTGACATTGACACTGATCCCAACTCCAGCCACTTTAATAATGGGAATTGATGGGAAATGATGTAAATATATCACTAGCCACTTTAAACAATGCTACCTTATATAATGTTACTTACCCTACATTATTCATCTCATATGCATACGTATATACTGTACTCTATATCATCGACTGCATCCTTATGTAATACATGTATCACTAGCCACTTTAACTATGCCACTTTGTTTACTTTGTCTACATACTCATCTCATATGTATATACTGTACTATACCATCTACTGTATGCTGCCCTGTACCATCACTCATTCATATATCCTTATGTACATATTCTTTATCCCTTACACTGTGTATAAGACAGTAGTTTTGGAATTGTTAGTTAGATTACTTGTTGGTTATCACTGCATTGTAACTAGAAGCACAAGCACCATTTCGCTACACTCGCATTAACATCTGCTAACCATCTATACAAATAAAATTTGATTTGATTTGATTTAGATAAATCATCCCTCGATAAATATATACATCTATAACATCTATACCATCAATACCATCTATACCATCTATACATCTATACCATCTATACCATCTATACCATCTATACCATCTATACCATCTACACCATCTATACCATCTATACCATCTATACCATATACACCATCTATACCATATATACCATATACACCATCTATACCATCTATACCATATACACCATCTATACCATATACACATATATACCATCTATACCATCTATACCATATACACCATATATACCATCTATACCATCTATACCATGTCAAACTCATTTACACCATCTATACCATCTATACCAGATGTCATACCACCATTAAATATACCATACTCTGCTATAAATAACCAAAATATCATACCCTGGTAGTAGATACTGATAAAATCTGTCCAGACCTACAGAGGCAAATTTGCCAAATCTGCATCACACTGCAAATCAATTATCTCTAGCTGAATTTCGACCGGCATCTTTAACTGTGAAAGGTGAGCGAAAAACTGAAAATTCTGTCTCAAGTTCACCAAATACCTGAAAACGTTTCTCAAACTCCCGCAGTAGTCCTGCAATTTTGTCTTTGTACCGTTTCATGTCCATCAGGTCTGGTCACACACATCTCTCAGACAGGGAAATGAGCAGGGTTGCCATTTGCCAGTTGCATCTCCCACAAAGTCAGCTTCAACTTAAATGCATGTATGTTGTCAGAAAACTGTGTGACAACTTTTGCGGCCTTGCAACATTTTGTTCAGATTGTTCAAGTGTTCAGTAATATCAACCAAGAATGCAAGGTCCCGTAGCCATTCCTGAGATTGTAATTCCAACACCGGTTTTCCTTTTTCTCCATGAACTGTCCGATTTCCTCTTGTAGATCAAAGAAATGCCAGCACAGCGCCTCGGCTAACCATCTCACTTCAGTCTGGTATGGCAGGCTGTGGGTATACCATCTGTCGCTGAGAAGTTTGTCAAACCATCTATACCAGACCTCTGGACCGGATGAAATTTACAGTGCGAACAACCACCTATACCATGACGTGGTCCATTTTCAGCACTTGCAACACAATGCCTCCTGGTGCAAAATACAGTAAATGTCCAGAAACATCTATCCATCTAAAGGCTTGTACTTTGTCTTTGAACCATCGCGACACCTGCTTTCTTTCCGACCATGGATGGCGCGCCGTCTGTAGCCAGGCTGACAGCGCGGACCAGTCCACCAACTCTGTCCAATGCAGCAACGACAGAGCCGAAAATGTACCATCTGGTGTCCATCATTGGCACCAACTCAAGAAACTCTTCAGTAACAGTCAATGTCTCATCAACTACCAATAAATACCAGTTGGGCCACGTCTGTGATACTCATCTATACCACGGAAAATGCAATAAATGACTTGACTCTCTGTTTCAATTGACTGTCTAAATCTGCCGATAGTTCAAATCCTCTCTGCTATAGTATTCCTCGTCAGGCTAATATTGGCAAAAGCTATACTTCTCGGGACATACAAGTTCAGCCGCCTTCATCATGCATCGTTTAACAAAGTCACCATCTATACCATCTAATGCTATTTCACTACCAATTAGGTAGCTGGCTTTTACCGCTGCTTCACTGACTTCATCTGGATGAAAGTTGACTGCTGTTTCATCAGACCCGCCAGCAATTCGTTAATCTTATCCTTCTCAGTACCTTGCAAGCCGTTATATTTTTCTGTGATGAGTCTCTAGTGGCGTAATATTATATTCCTTCAATACCGAAACTTGTTGCAAACACACCAAGCACAAAGGTTTTCCGTGCATCTCTGTAAATAAATAGGACGTGGTCCATTTTTCTTTAAAATTCTACACCATCTCTACCATCCGTTTGGATAACCATTTTGGCTAATGAGGGTGTAGCGGAGATAGAGACCAAGGTATACCAACGTCGTAACAAGCAGCAGATGGCGCATCTATACCATCTACTGTTTTCAGTCTGTCTCAGTGATGCGGCTTGTCTTCTCTATGGAAAGAGTGCCATATAATCCATGAATATACCATTAAAAATATTAATTCCATGTCTTTTATGCATTTTTTCCACTTTCAAATTATCCTGCGGGCCTGAACGAACCTCCTACCATATACACCCGTCTATGTTTGACACCCCTGATCTATACCATATACACCATCTATACCATCTATACCATATACACCATATATACCATCTATACCATCTATACCATATATACCATATATACCATCTATACCATCTATACCATATACACCATCTATACCATCTATACCATCTATACCATATACACCATCTATACCATCTATACCATATATACCATCTATACCATCTATACCATATACACCATATATACCATCTATACCATCTATACCATCTATACCATCTATACCATATACACCATCTATACCATATACACCATCTATACCATCTATACCATATACACCATCTATACCATCTATACCATCTATACCATCTATACCATCTATACCATATACACCATCTATACCATCTATACCATATACACCATCTATACCATCTATACCATCTATACCATCTATACCATCTATACCATATACACCATCTATACCATCTATACCATCTATACCATATACACCATCTATACCATCTATACCATCTATACCATATACACCATCTATACCATATACACCATATATACCATCTATACCATCTATACCATATACACCATCTATACCATCTATACCATATACACCATATACACCATCTATACCATCTATACCATCTATACCATATACACCATCTATACCATCTATACCATCTATACCATATACACCATCTATACCATCTATACCATATACACCATCTATACCATATACACCATCTATACCATCTATACCATCTATACCATATACACCATCTATACCATCTATACCATATATACCATCTAAACCATATACACCATCTATACCATCTATACCATCTATACCATATACACCATCTATACCATCTATACCATATACACATATACACCATCTATACCATCTATACCATATATACCATCTAAACCATCTATATATACACCATCTATACCATCTATACCATCTATACCATCTATACCATATACACCATCTATACCATCTATACCATATATACCATCTAAACCATATACACCATCTATACCATCTATACCATATATACCATCTAAACCATATACACCATCTATACCATCTATACCATCTATACCATATACACCATCTATACCATCTATACCATATACACCATATACACCATCTATACCATCTATACCATATATACCATCTATACCATATACACCACCTATACCATCTATACCATATACACCATCTATACCATCTATACCATCTAAACCATCTATACCATATACACCATATAGTCGCTTTGGATAAAAGCGTCCATATAAATGGCATATATTATTATTATACCATATACACAATCTATACCATCTATACCATCTATACCATCTAACCCATCTATACCATCTATACCATATACACCATCTATACCATATACAAAATCTATACCATATACACCATCTATACCATCTATAACATATACACCATCTATACCATCTATACCATCTATACCATATACACAATCTATACCATCTATACCATCTAACCCATCTATACCATCTATACCATATACACCATCTATACCATCTATACCATCTATACCATATACACAATCTATACCATCTCTACCATCTAACCCATCTATACCATCTATACCATATACACCATCTATACCATCTATATATACACCATATACACCATCTATACCATCTATACCATCTAAACCATCTATACCATCTATACCATATACACCATCTATACCATCTATACCATCTATACCATATACACAATCTATACCATCTATACCATCTAACCCATCTATACCATCTATACCATATACACCATCTATACCATCTATATATACACCATCTATACCATCTATACCATCTATACCATCTATAACATATACACCATCTATACCATCTATACCATATACACCATCTATACCATATACACCATCTATACCATCTATAACATATACACCATCTATACCATCTATACCATCTATACCATATACACAATCTATACCATCTATACCATCTAACCCATCTATACCATATACACCATCTATACCATATACACCATCTATACCATCTACACCATCTATACCATCTATAACCTCTATACCATCTCTAAGATATATACCATCTATACCATATACACCATCCATACAGAATACACTGTCCATACCATCTAGGTAGCCGAATGATTAAAGCATAGGACTAGTAACCAAAAGGTTGCTGGATCGAATCCCAGAACTGACAAGGTCAAATCTGTCGTTCTTCCCCTGAACAAGGCAGTTTTAACCCACTGTTCTCTGGTAAGCCATCATTGTAAATAAGAATGTGATCTTAACTGACTATCCTAGTTAAATATATGATCAAATCTTTACTATTTTCTTATTATTCCAACCCTCCAGTGAAAAATGTATATTTATTTTCAGGGAATACATCAAAGAGACAGAGAGGGAGGGATAAGTAATGGTTATCTCTGTTAAATGAATGACATAAGGAACATGTTTAATGTTCAGAAACTAAAATATTTATTAAGAACTGTGGAGGAGACCTGTTAGAAGACATGGATTGGTGGGACTGATGGAGGAGAAAGGAGAGGTGGAGGAGAGGAGGAGAAGAGAGGAGGATAAGAGGAAGAGAGGAGAGGAGGAGGAGAGGAGAGCGGAGGAGAAAAGGAGGAGAGGAGAGAGAGAGGAGAGAGGAGGAGAAGAGGAAGAGAGGAGAGAGTAGGGGGGAGGAGAGGAGAGAGGAGGAAGAGAGAAGGAGGAGAGGAGGAGAAAGAGAGGAGGAGAGAGGAGGAAGAGAGAAAAGAAAGAGAGAGGAGGAGGAGAGAGAGGAGGAGGGAGGGAGAGGGAGAGGAGGAGGAGATGAGCGAGGAGGGAGAGAGGAGAGAGAAGGAAGAGAGAGGAAAGAGAAGAGGAGGAGGAGAGGGAGGAGGAGAGAGGAGAAAGAGGGAGAGAGGGGAGGAGGAGAGGAGAGAGGAGAAGAGGAAGAGGAGGGAGAGGAGGGGGAGAGGGGTTGGGAAGAGAGGAGAGAAGAGGAGGAGAGAGGTGGAAGAGAGAAAAGAGGAGGGTTTGGAGGAGAGGAGAGAGGAGGAAAAGAGGAGAGAGGAGGAGGAGAGGAGCGAGGAGAATGAGGTAATAGTATGCAACTGCAGCCCGCAGGAGAGGAGGGATCCTTCATGCATGATGGGCATTCCGGCACCTGCATGAACCAATGGGATGCTCGAGGAGGAGAGGAGCGAGGAGGAGATAGGGTTTGTTGGGCTTGATGAGGAGAGGAGAAAGGAGGAGAGGAGTGGAGAGAGGAGGAGATAGGGTTTGTTGGGCTTGATGAGGAGAGGAGAAAGGAGGAGAGGAGTGGAGAGAGGAGGAGATAGGGTTTGTTGGGCTTGATGGAGGAGAGGAGAAAGGAGGAGAGGAGTGGAGAGAGGAGGAGATAGGGTTTGTTGGGCTTGATGAGGAGAGGAGAAAGGAGGAGAGGAGTGGAGAGAGGAGGAGATAGGGTTTGTTGGGCTTGATGGAGGAGAGGAGAAAGGAGGAGAGGAGTGGAGAGAGGAGGAGATAGGGTTTGTTGGGCTTGATGGAGGAGAGGAGAAAGGAGGAGAGGAGCGAGGAGGAGATAGGGTTTGTTGGGCTTGATGAGGAGAGGAGATTAGTAATTAGTATTAGATTAGTAATTAGTAATTAGTATTAGACTGCCTGTCAGTGGAGCAGAATTCATTAGGCATTGGTAGTGGTCTCAGGGAAGAGAAGATGGGATGGCTCAGGGGAGAGGGGGGGTTGGATGGGATGGCTTAGGTTAGATGGAGTTTGGATGGGAGGGCTCAGGTTAGATGGAGTTTGGATGGGAGGGCTCATGTTAGAGGGGGAGTTGGATGTGATGGCTCAGGAGAGTGGGGGGATTGGATGGGATAGCTCAGGTTGGAGGGGGGTTGGATGGGATGGCTCAGGAGAGTGGGGGATTGGATGGGATAGCTCAGGTTGGAGGGGGGTTGGATGGGATGGCTCAGGGGAGAGGGGGGGTTGGATGGGATAGCTCAGGAGAGAGGGGGGATTGGATGGGATAGCTCAGGTTGGAGGGGGGTGGGATGGGATGGCTCAGGAGAGTGGGGGGATTGGATGGGATAGCTCAGGTTGGAGGGGTTGGATGGGATGGCTCAGGAGAGTGGGGGGATTGGATGGGATGGCTCAGGTTAGATGGAGTTTGGATGGGAGGGCTCAGGTTAGAGGGGAGTTGGATGTGATGGCTCAGGAGAGTGGGGGGATTGGATGGGATAGCTCAGGTTGGAGGGGGGACTTGGATGGGATGGCTTAGGGGAGATTCCTTGGATGGGATAGCTCAGGAGAGTGGGGGATTGGATGGGATAGCTCAGGTTGGAGGGGGGTTGGATGGGATGGCTCAGGAGAGTGGGGGGATTGGATGGGATAGCTCAGGTTGGAGGGGGTTGGATGGGATGGCTCAGGTTAGAGGGGGAGTTGGATGTGATGGCTCAGGAGAGTGGGGGATTGGATGGGATAGCTCAGGTTGGAGGGGGGTTGGATGGGATGGCACAGGTTAGAGGGGAGGTTGGATGGGATACCCTAACAGTGTTGATATCTTGATGTCTCGATTACTTCATCAGAACAAGAGAACTGAAAGGGGAAGAAGGAGGGGGGGATTACTAAATTCCTTTGTGAATTAATTACTTCATTCCTTTATCAATGAATTACTTCATTCCTTTATTAATGAATTACTAAATTCATTTATTAATTAATTACTTCATTCCTTTATTCATTAATGACGTAATTCCTTTATTAATTAATTACTTAATTCCTTTATTAATTAATTACTTAATTCCTTTATTAATTAATGACTTAATTCCTTTATTAATTAATGACTTAATTTCTTTATTAATTAATTACTACATTCCTTTATTAATTAATTACTTAATTCCTTTATTAATTAATTACTTAATTAATTGATTAATTAATTACTTAATTACTTTATTAATTAATGACTTAATTATTTTATTAATTAATTACTTCATTCATTTATTAATTAATTACTTAATTCCTTTATTAATTAATTACTTTAATTAATTTATTAATTAATTACTAAATTAATTTATTAATTAATGACTTAATTCATTTTATTAATTAATTACTGAATTCCTTTATTAATTAATTACTAAATTCATGTATTAATTAATTACTTAATTCCTTTATTAATTAATTACTTAATTAATTAATTACCTAAATCCTTTATTAATTAATTACTACATTAATTAATTAATTAATTACTTACTTCATTCCTTTATTAATTAATGACTTAATCCTTTGTTTTATTAATTAATTACCATCCTTCCTTTATTTATTAATTACTAAATGCATTTATTAATTAATTACTAAATCCTGTCCTTAATTCATTCCCTACTTCCCATCCCTTTATTCATTAATTACTTCAATCCTTTGTTAATTATTACTCCATTCATTTATTAGTTCATTCCCTCCCTCCCTCCCTCCCATTCATCCATCCTTCCTTCCCTCCCTCCCTCCCTCCCTCCCTCCCCCTCCCTCCCCTCCCTCCCTCCCTCCCTCCCTCCCCCTCCCTCCCTCCCCTCCCTCCCTCCCCTCCCTCCCTCCCTCCCTCCCTCCCTCCCTCCCTCCCTCCCTCCCTCCCCCTCCCTCCCTCCCCCCTCCCTCCCTCCCCCTCCCTCATCCCTCCCCTTCCCCTCCCTCCCTCCCTCCCTCCCTCCCTCCCTCCCTCCTCCCTCCCTCCCTCCCTCCCTCCCTCCCAACCTCCTCCTCCCTCCCTCCCTCCCTCCCTCCCTCCCTCCCTCCCTCCCTCCCCTCCCTCCCTCCCTCCCTCCCTCCCTCCCTCCCTCCCTCCCTCCCTCCCTCCCTCCCTCATTCCCTCCCTCCCTCCCTCCCTCCCTCATTCATTAATCTATCCTCCCTTCCTCCCTCCCCCTCCCTCCCTCCCTCCCTCCCTCCCTCCCTCCCTCCCTCCCTCCCTCCCTCCCTCCCTCCCTCCCTCCCTCCCTATCCCTCCCTCCCTCCCCTCCCTCCCTCCCTCCCTCCCTCCCTCCTCCCTCCCTCCCTCCCTCCCTCCCTCCCTCCCTCCCTCATTCATTAATCATCCCTCCCTCCCTCCCTCCCTCCCTCCCTCCCTCCCTCCCTCCCTCCCTCCCTCCCTCCTCCCTCCCTCCTCCCTCCCATCCCTCCCTCCCTCCCTCCCTCCCTCCCTCCCTCCTCATTCATTAATCTATCCTCCCTCCCTCCCTCCCTCCCCCTCCCTCCCCTCCCTCCCTCCCTCCCTCATTCATTAATCTCCCTCCCCCTCCCTCCCTCCCTCCCTCCCCCTCCCTCCCTCCCTCCCTCCCTCCCTCCCTCCCTCCCCTCCCTCCCTCCCTCCCTCCCTCCCTCCATTAATCTATCCTTCCTTCCTTCCCTCCCTCCCTCCCTCCCTCCCTCCCTCCCTCCCTCCCTCCCTCCCCCTCCCTCCCTCCCTCCCTCCCTCCCTCCCTCCCTCCCTCCCTCCCTCCCTCATTCATTCATCTATCCTTCCCCCTCCCTCCCTCCCTCCCCCTCCCTCCCCCTCCCTCCCTCCCTCCCTCCCTCCCTCCCTCCCTCCCTCCCTCATTCATTCATCTATCCTTCCCTCCCACCCTCCCTCCCTCCCTCTGTTATCTTACCCTCTGGTAGTCACAGTGTGGGTTGAGGCAGGTAGCAAGTTGACAGACGGTGATGTCACTGAAGCATTGACACTCCTGACAGGAGTCTGGTCTCCACATGGTGTTGTTCTGCGGACACAAATAACAAACGTTCCCGAATTCAAGTTCCAGCAGAAAAGGGAAGTGATATGTAAGTCATTTCCTGTGTAAAAGCCACTATTCCAAGCGAGGCTGTTCATAAACACATATAGTAGCAGTTAGTTAAATAAACAGCAGGTCTTGGGTTGAATTATACGGCCCATTTGTAACATACGTCACAATATAAAACCTCATTCATTCCCTCATTCATCCCTCCCTCCCTCCCTCCCTCCCTCCCTCCCTCCCTCCCTCCCTCCCTCCCTCCCTCCCTCCCTCCCTCCCCCTCCCCCTCTGTTATCTTACCCTCTGGTAGTCACAGTGTGGTTTGAGGCAGGTAGCAAGTTGACAGACGGTCCATTTATACGGCCCATTTGTAACGGGGTGGCAGGGTAGCCTAGTGGTTAGAGCGTTGGACTAGTAACTGAAAGGTTGCAAGTTCAAATCCCCAAGCTGACAAGGTACAAATCTGTCGTTCTGCCCCTGAACAGGCAGTTAACCCACTGTTCCTAGACCAGTTAACCCACTGTTCCCAGGCCGTCATTGAAAATAAGAATTTGTTCTAAACTGACTTGCCTGGTAAAATAAACAACATAAAACAATGCAAATCTTTCCTTTGGCCCTCCTGTAGGTGTTTCTATTTGCATATGCAACAGTGATTGAAACATGCTACTAATGTACCGTACACACATGTGCTGTCAGACACTTATTTGTCTCTCTATCTTAGTCTAACAGAGAGACACACACTCACTCTGGTATGCGTATTATCGACAGCCATAAAAGTCCTGAAACTAAAGAGGCTGAGGAACCCTTTTACAATACAGAGTGGTTGGACAATCTTTATAGCCTCTCTACTGTATATAACCTCTCTACTCTATATAGCCTCACTACTGTATATAACCTCTCTACTCTATAGAGCCTCACTACTGTATATAGCGTCTCTATTGTTATAGCCTCTCTACTGTATATAGCCTCTCTACTGTTATAGCCTCTCTACTGTATATAACCTCACTACTGTATATAGCCTCACGACTGTTAGAGCCTCTCTACTGTATATAGCCTCTCTATTGTTATAGCCTCTCTACTGTATATAGCCTCTCTACTGTATATAACCTCTCTACTGTATATAACCTATCTACTGTATATAGCCTCTCTACTGTTATAGCCTCTCTACCGTTATAGCCTCTCTACTGTATATAGCCTCTC
The DNA here is from genome assembly GCF_023373465.1 of Oncorhynchus keta. Classification (NCBI taxonomy): domain Eukaryota; kingdom Metazoa; phylum Chordata; class Actinopteri; order Salmoniformes; family Salmonidae; genus Oncorhynchus; species Oncorhynchus keta. The sequence goes on from NC_068434.1 coordinate 7,543,119, forward strand.
TACTGTATATAACCTCTCCACTGTATATGACCTCTCTACTGTATATAACCTCTCTACCGTTATAGCCTCTCTACTGTATATAACCTACCGTTATAGCCTCTCTACTGTATATAACCTCTCTTCCGTTATAGCCTCTCTACTGTATATAACCTCTCTACCGTTATAGCCTCTCTACTGTATATAACCTCTCTACTGTATATAGCCTCTCACTACTCTATATAGCCTCTCTCTACTGTATATAGCCTCACTACTGTATATAGCCTCTCACTACTCTATATAGCCTCTCTCTACTGTATATAGCCTCTCAACTGTATATAGCCTATCTACTGTATATAGCCTCTCACTACTCTATATAGCCTCTCTCTACTGTATATAGCCTCTCAACTGTATATAGCCTCACTACTGTATATAGCCTCTCACTACTCTATATAGCCTCTCTCTACTGTATATAGCCTCTCAACTGTATATAGCCTATCTACTGTATATAGCCTCTCACTACTCTATATAGCCTCTCTCTACTGTATATAGCCTCTCAACTGTATATAGCCAATCTACTGTATATAGCCTCTCTACTGTATATAGCCTCTACTGTACATAGCCTCTACTGTATATAGCCTCTCTACTGTATATAGCCTCACTACTGTATATAGCCTCTCTACTGTATATAGCCTCTCTACTGTATATAGCCTCTCTACTGTATATAGCCCCTCTACTGTATATAACATCTCTACTGTATATAACAGACGACTACAATTAATCTTCTCCTTTATAGCCCTTCTGATGACCAGGTGGCGATAGCTTCATCTCTGCATGTCTGGCAGACATATCAGTGTGGATGACGGATCACCACCTCAGCTGAACTCAGCAAGACGGAGCTCCTCTTCCTCCCGGGGAAGGACTGCCCGTTCCATGATCTCGCCATCACGGTTGACAACTCCATTGTGTCCTACCTCCCAGAGCGCTAAGAACCTTGTCGTGATCCTGACACACCCAGTTCTCAACTAACATCAAGGCGGTGTCCCGTTCCTGTAGGTTCATGCTCTACAACATCCGCAGAGTCTACCCTGCCTCACACAGGAACCGCAGGTCTAATCCAGGCACTTGTCATCTCCCGTCTTGATTACTGCAACTCGCTGTTGGCTGGGCTCCCTGCCTGTGCCATTAAACCCCTACAACTCATCCAGAACGCCGCAGCCCGTCTGGTGTTCAACCTTCCCAAGTTCTCTCACGTCACCCCGCTCCTCCGCTCTCTCCACTGGCTTCCAGTTGAAGCTCAGATCCGCTACAAGACCATGGTGCTCGCCTAACGGAGCTCTACCAGACACACCTCAGTACCTCCAGGCTCTGATCAGGCCCTACACCCAAACAAGGGCACTGCGTTCATCCACCTCTGGCCTGCTCGCCTCCCTACCACTGAGGAGTACAGTTCCCGCTCAGCCCAGTCAAAACTGTTCGCTGCCAGTCCCCCAACACTGGAACAAACTCCTCACGACGCCAGGACAGCGGAGTCAATCACCAGTTCCGGAGACACCTGAAACCCCAGTCTTCAAGGAACCTAGGATAGGGTAAGTAAGGGTACACTAATCCTTCTCACCCCCCCAACAAGATTTAGATGCAAGTGGCTGTTCCACTGGTTGTCATAAGGTGTATGCACCAATTTGTAAGTCGCTCTGGATAAGAGCGTCTGCTAAATGACTTAAATGTAAAAATGTAAATAGCCTCTCTGTATATAACATCTCTACTGTATATAGCTTCTCTACTGTTATAGCCTCGCTACTGTATATAGCCCCTCTACTGTATATAGCTTCTCTACTGTTATAGCCTCTCTACTAACCAGTCTACCAGACACTAACCAGTCTACCAGACACCCTCTCCCCTCGGTCTATCAGACACTAACCAGTCTACCAGACACTAACCAGTCTACCTGACACTAACCAGTCTACCAGACACTAACCAGTCTACCAGACACCCTCTCCCCTCAGTCTACCAGACACTAACCAGTCTACCAGACACTAACCAGTCTACCAGACACTGACCAGTCTACCAGACACTGACCAGTCTACCAGACACTGACCAGTCTACCAGACACTAACCAGTCTACCAGACACGAACCAGTCTACCAGACACTAACCAGTCTACCAGACACCCTCTCCCCTCAGTCTACCAGACACTAACCAGTCTACCAGACACTATCCAGTCTACCAGACACTGACCAGTTTACCAGACACTAACCAGTCTACCAGACACTAACCAGTCTACAAGACACAAACCATTCTACCAGACACTAACCAGTCTACCAGACACTAACCAGTCTACCAGACACTATCCAGTCTACCAGATACTGACCAGTCTACCAGACACTAACCAGTCTACCAGACACCCTCTCCCCTCAGTCTACCAGACACTAACCAGTCTACCAGACACTAACCAGTCTACCAGACACTGACCAGTCTACCAGACACTAACCAGTCTACCAGACACTAACCAGTCTACCAGACACTAACCAGTCTACCAGACACCCTCTCCCCTCAGTCTACCAGACACTAACCAGTCTACCAGACACTATCCAGTCTACCAGACACTGACCAGTTTACCAGACACTAACCAGTCTACCAGACACTAACCAGTCTACCAGACACTAACCAGTCTACCAGACACAAACCATTCTACCAGACACTAACCAGTCTACCAGACACTAACCAGTCTACCAGACACTATCCAGTCGACCAGATACTGACCAGTCTACCAGACACTAACCAGTCTACCAGACACCCTCTCCCCTCAGTCTACCAGACACTAACCAGTCTACCAGACACTAACCAGTCTACCAGACACTGACCAATCTACCAGACACTAACCAGTCTACCAGACACTGACCAGTCTACCAGACACTAACCAGTCTACCAGACACGAACCAGTCTACCAGACACTAACCAGTCTACCAGACACCCTCTCCCCTCAGTCTACCAGACACTAACCAGTCTACCAGACACTATCCAGTCTACCAGACACTGACCAGTTTACCAGACACTAACCAGTCTACCAGACACTAACCAGTCTACCAGACACTAACCACTCTATCAGACACAAACCATTCTACCAGACACTAACCAGTCTACCAGACACTAACCAGTCTACCAGACACTGACCAGTCCAGTCTACCAGACACTATCCCAGTCTCTACCAGACACCCTCTCCCCTCAGTCTACCAGACACCCTCTCCCCTCTCAGTCTAAGTGTGTGTGGGGGGGGGCTGAACAGGTGATGACTGGTGATAACAGAGGCATGTTGCAGCGTGTCACCTTCAGAAGAGTCACTGGAAATAGGCATCTTACTGTCAGTCCTTTGGTCTCAGTTAGTAACAACTGATTTCAGATCGGTTCCTCCCTCTTACATCCTGGTAGCAAATGATTGATAGGAAATCAACCAAACTGTCCTGGGACCTGCTGTCAGGGAGTCAAGAATGTGTTAGGAACATCCCTGATAAATGACGTCCCTGATTAATGGTGTCCCGGATAAATGGTGTCCGTGATAAATGGTGTCCCGGATAAATGGTGTCCCTGATAAATGGTGTCCCTGATAAATGTTGTCCCTGATTAATGGTGTCCCTGATAAACAGTGTCCCTGATAAATGGTGTCCCTGATAAATGGTGTCCCTGATAAATGGGGTCCTGATAAATGATGTACTGATAAATGGTGTACTGATAAATGGTGTCCCCCTGATTAATGGTGTCCCTGATAAATGGTGTCCCTGATAAATGGTGTCCCTGATAAATGGTGTCCCTGATAAACAGTGTCCCTGATAAACAGTGTCCCTGATAAATGGTGTCCCTGATAAATGGTGTACAGATGAATGGCATCCCTGATAAATGGCATCCCTGATAAATGGCATCCCTGATAAATGGCATCCCTGATTATAGGTGTCCCTGATTAATGGTGTCCCCTGATAGATGGTGTCCCTGATAGATGGTGTCCCTGATAGATGGTGTCCCTGATTAATGGTGTCCCCTGATAGATGGTGTCCCTGATTAACGGTGTCCCCCCCCCGATAGATGGTGTCCCTGATTAATGGTGTCCCTGATTAATGGTGTCCCTGATTAATGGTGTCCCTGATAGATGGTGTCCCCTGATATATGGTGTCCCTGATTAACGGTGTCCCTGATAGATGGTGTCCCTGATTAATGGTGTCCCTGATTAATGGTGTCCCTGATTAATGGTGTCCCTGATTAATGGTGTCCCTGATAGATGGTGTCCCCTGATAGATGGTGTCCCTGATTAATGGTGTCCCTGATTAGATGGTGTCCCTGATAGATGGTGTCCCTGATTAATGGTGTCCCTGATTAATGGTGTCCCTGATTAATGGTGTCCCTGATTAATGGTGTCCCTGATAGATGGTGTCCCTGGGTGTCCCTGATTAATGGTGTCCCTGATTAATGGTGTCCCTGATAGATGGTGTCCCTGATTAATGGTGTCCCTGATAAATGGTGTCCCTGATAAATGGTGTCCCTGATAAATGGTGTCCCTGATAAACAGTGTCCCTGATTAATGGTGTCCCTGATAAATGGTGTACCTGATGAATGGCATCCCTGATAAATGGTGTCCCTGATAAATGGTGTCCCTGATAAATGGCATCCCTGATTAACGGTGTCCCTGATTAATGGTGTCCCTGATAGATGGTGTCCCTGATTAATGGTGTCCCTGATAGATGGTGTCCCCCCTGATAGATGGTGTCCCTGATTAACGGTGTCCCCGATAGATGGTGTCCCTGATTAATGGTGTCCCTGATTAATGGTGTCCCTGATTAATGGTGTCCCTGATAGATGGTGTCCCCTGATAGATGGTGTCCCTGATTAACGGTGTCCCTGATAGATGGTGTCCCTGATTAATGGTGACCCCTGATAGATGGTGTCCCTGATTAATGGTGATCCCTGATAGATGGTGTCCCTGATTAATGGTGTCCCTGATAGATGGTGTCCCTGATAGATGGTGTCCCTGATTAATGGTGTCCCTGATAGATGGTGTCCCTGATAGATGGTGTCCCTGATAGATGGTGTCCCTGATAGATGGTGTCCCTGATAGATGGTGTCCCTGATAGATGGTGTCCCTGATAGATGGTGTCCCTGATAGATGGTGTCCCTGATAGATGGTGTCCCTGATAGATGGTGTCCCTGATAGATGGTGTCCCTGATAGATGGTGTCCCTGATAGATGGTGTGGTGTCCCTGATAGATGGTGTCCCCTGATAGATGGTGTCCCTGATAGATGGTGTCCCTGATAGATATTATGTCCCTGATTAATGGTGTCCCTGATAGATGGTGTCCCTGATTAATGGTGTCCCTGATAGATGGTGTCCCTGATTAATGGTGTCCCCTGATAGATGGTGTCCCTGATTAATGGTGTCCCTGATTAATGGTGTCCCTGATAGATGGTGTCCCTGATTAATGGTGTCCCTGATAGATGGTGTCCCTGATAGATGGTGTCCCTGATAGATGGTGTCCCTGATTAATGGTGTCCCTGATAGATGGTGTCCCCTGATAGATGGTGTCCCTGATAGATGGTGTCCCTGATAGATGGTGTCCCTGATAGATGGTGTCCTTGATAGATGGTGTCCCTGATAGATGGTGTCCCTGATTAATGGTGTCCCTGATAGATGGTGTCCCTGATTGATGGTGTCCCCTGATAGATGGTGTCCCTGATTGATGGTGTCCCCTGATAGATGGTGTCCCTGATTGATGGTGTCCCCTGATAGATGGTGTAACAAAATCAGACCTGGGTTCAAATGTGCTTGACTAAACTGGAACAAATAGAATAGTCCCAAAACGTACAAACGCCACCCATCAGTTGCACTCCAGACAAGCTCATGTCAAAGGCTCAATGTATTTCAAAGATTCCAAAATTCGAAATACTATTCGAACCCAACTGAGGGATATGATGTCTAGATAACAACGGTAGCATGGTGGGGGACTGATGAGCCAAGTGTCAGACGTGAAATCCCTGTTCTGTCACATACACACACACACCACAACCCTGTCCTGCCCTCTGCTGCTTGATGTGTGAGGGATCTCTTCTCTTTCTGGGTCAAAGGAAGCAATATGTCTGGATATGTGACATCCAATCTGCAGGACAACGGAAGAGACAAGAGTCTGTCACAGAGCAGTCTGTCAAACAGCAGTCTGTCAAACAACAGTCTGTCACCACAGCAGTCTGTCAAACAACAGTCTGTCACCAATTAGTCTGTCAAACAGCAGTCTGTCACCAGCAGTTAGTCTGTCAAACAACAGTCTGTCACCAATTAGTCTGACAAACAGCAGTCTGTCAAACAGCAGTCTGTCACCAATTAGTCTGTCAAACAACAGTCTGTCAAACAACAGTCTGTCAAACAACAGTCTGTCAAACAGCAGTCTGTCAAACAACAGTCTGTCACCAATTAGTCTGTCAAACAGCAGTCTGTCAAACAGCAGTCTGTCACCAATTAGTCTGTCAAACAGCAGTCTGTCACCAATTAGTCTGTCAAACAACAGTCTGTCAAACAACAGTCTGTCAAACAGCAGTCTGTCACCAATTAGTCTGTCAAACAACAGTCTGTCACCAATTAGTCTGACAAACAACAGTCTGTCAAACAGCAGTCTGTCACCAATTAGTCTGTCAAACAACAGTCTGTCACACAATTAGTCTGTCAAACAACAGTCTGTCACCAATTAGTCTGTCAAACAACAGTCTGTCAAACAGCAGTCTGTCACCAATTAGTCTGTCAAACAGCAGTCTGTCAAACAGCAGTCTGTCAAACAACAGTCTGTCACCAATTAGTCTGTCAAACAACAGTCTGTCAAACAGCAGTCTGTCAAACAACAGTCTGTCACCAATTAGTCTGTCAAACAGCAGTCTGTCAAACAGCAGTCTGTCAAACAGCAGTCTGTCAAACAACAGTCTGTCACCAATTAGTCTGTCAAACAGCAGTCTGTCAAACAACAGTCTGTCAAACAACAGTCTGTCACCAATTAGTCTGTCAAACAACAGTCTGTCACCAATTAGTCTGTCAAACAACAGTCTGTCACCAATTAGTCTGACAAACAACAGTCTGTCACCAATTAGTCTATCAAACAACAGTCTGTCACCAATTAGTCTGTCAAACAACAGTCTGTCAAACAACAGTCTGTCACCAATTAGTCTGTCAAACAACAGTCTGTCACCAATTAGTCTGACAAACAACAGTCTGTCACCAATTAGTCTGTCAAACAGCAGTCTGTCACCAATTAGTCTGTCAAACAGCAGTCTGTCACCAATTAGTCTGACAAACAACAGTCTGTCAAACAGCAGTCTGTCAAACAACAGTCTGTCAAACAGCAGTCTGTCAAACAACAGTCTGTCACCAATTAGTCTGACAAACAACAGTCTGTCAAACAGCAGTCTGTCAAACAACAGTCTGTCAAACAGCAGTCTGTCAAACAACAGTCTGTCACCAATTAGTCTGTCAAACAACAGTCTGTCACCAATTAGTCTGCCAAACAACAGTCTGTCAAACAACAGTCTGTCACCAATTAGTCTGTCAAACAACAGTCTGTCACCAATTAGTCTGTCAAACAACAGTCTGTCACCAATTAGTCTGTCAAACAACAGTCTGTCACCAATTAGTCTGACAAACAACAGTCTGTCACCAATTAGTCTGTCAAACAACAGTCTGTCACCAATTAGTCTGTCAAACAACAGTCTGTCACCAATTAGTCTGTCAAACAACAGTCTGTCAAACAACAGTCTGTCAAACAACAGTCTGTCACCAATTAGTCTGTCAAACAACAGTCTGTCACCAATTAGTCTGTCAAACAACAGTCTGTCACCAATTAGTCTGTCAAACAACAGTCTGTCAAACAGCAGTCTGTCAAACAACAGTCTGTCACCAATTAGTCTGTCAAACAGCAGTCTGTCAAACAGCAGTCTGTCACCAATTAGTCTGTCAAACAGCAGTCTGTCACCACAACAGTCTGTCAAACAACAGTCTGTCAAACAGCAGTCTGTCAAACAGCAGTCTGTCACCAATTAGTCTGTCAAACAGCAGTCTGTCACCAATTAGTCTGTCAAACAGCAGTCTGTCAAACAACAGTCTGTCAAACAACAGTCTGTCACCAATTAGTCTGTCAAACAACAGTCTGTCAAACAGCAGTCTGTCAAACAACAGTCTGTCACACAACAGTCTGTCAAACAACAGTCTGTCAAACAGCAGTCTGTCACCCAATTAGTCTGTCAAACAGCAGTCTGTCAAACAGCAGTCTGTCAAACAACAGTCTGTCACCAATTAGTCTGTCAAACAACAGTCTGTCAAACAGCAGTCTGTCAAACAACAGTCTGTCACCAATTAGTCTGTCAAACAGCAGTCTGTCAAACAGCAGTCTGTCAAACAACAGTCTGTCACCAATTAGTCTGTCAAACAGCAGTCTGTCAAACAACAGTCTGTCAAACAACAGTCTGTCAAACAACAGTCTGTCAAACAACAGTCTGTCAAACAACAGTCTGTCAAACAGCAGTCTGTCACCAATTAGTCTGTCAAACAGCAGTCTGTCACCAATTAGTCTGACAAACAACAGTCTGTCACCAACAGTCTGTCAAACAGCAGTCTGTCACCAATTAGTCTGTCAAACAGCAGTCTGTCACCAATTAGTCTGTCAAACAACAGTCTGTCACCAATTAGTCTGTCAAACAGCAGTCTGTCACCAATTAGTCTGACAAACAACAGTCTGTCACCAATTAGTCTGTCAAACAGCAGTCTGTCACCAATTAGTCTGTCAAACAGCAGTCTGTCACCAACAGTCTGACAAACAACAGTCTGTCAAACAACAGTCTGTCAAACAACAGTCTGTCAAACAGCAGTCTGTCAAACAACAGTCTGTCACCAATTAGTCTGTCAAACAACAGTCTGTCAAACAGCAGTCTGTCAAACAACAGTCTGTCAAACAGCAGTCTGTCAAACAACAGTCTGTCACCAATTAGTCTGTCAAAAAACAGTCTGTCACCAATTAGTCTGTCAAACAACAGTCTGTCAAACAGCAGTCTGTCAAACAGCAGTCTGTCAAACAACAGTCTGTCACCAATTAGTCTGACAAACAACAGTCTGTCACCAATTAGTCTGACAAACAACAGTCTGTCACCAATTAGTCTGTCAAACAACAGTCTGTCACCAATTAGTCTGACAAACAACAGTCTGTCACCAATTAGTCTGTCAAACAACAGTCTGTCACCAATTAGTCTGTCAAACAACAGTCTGTCAAACAACAGTCTGTCAAACAACAGTCTGTCACCAATTAGTCTGTCAAACAACAGTCTGTCACCAATTAGTCTGTCAAACAACAGTCTGTCACCAATTAGTCTGACAAACAACAGTCTGTCACCAATTAGTCTGTCAAACAACAGTCTGTCACCAATTAGTCTGACAAACAACAGTCTGTCACCAATTAGTCTGTCAAACAACAGTCTGTCACCAATTAGTCTGACAAACAACAGTCTGTCACCAATTAGTCTGACAAACAACAGTCTGTCACCAATTAGTCTGTCAAACAACAGTCTGTCAAACAGCAGTCTGTCAAACAGCAGTCTGACAAACAACAGTCTGTCACCAATTAGTCTGACAAACAACAGTCTGTCACCAATTAGTCTGACAAACAACAGTCTGTCACCAATTAGTCTGACAAACAACAGTCTGTCACCAATTAGTCTGTCAAACAGCAGTCTGTCAAACAACAGTCTGACAAACAACAGTCTGTCACCAATTAGTCTGACAAACAACAGTCTGTCACCAATTAGTCTGCCAAACAACAGTCTGTCACCAATTAGTCTGTCAAACAGCAGTCTGTCAAACAGCAGTCTGTCAAACAACAGTCTGTCAAACAACAGTCTGTCACCAATTAGTCTGACAAACAACAGTCTGTCAAACAGCAGTCTGTCAAACAACAGTCTGTCAAACAGCAGTCTGTCAAACAACAGTCTGTCACCAATTAGTCTGACAAACAACAGTCTGTCACCAACAGTCTGACAAACAACAGTCTGTCAAACAACAGTCTGTCACCAATTAGTCTGTCAAACAACAGTCTGTCACCAATTAGTCTGACAAACAACAGTCTGTCACCAATTAGTCTGACAAACAACAGTCTGTCACCAGTCTTAGTCTGTCAAACAACAGTCTGTCACCAACAGTCTGTCACCAATTAGTCTGTCAAACCAATTAGTCTGTCACCAATTAGTCTATCAAACAACAGTCTGTCACCAATTAGTCTGTCACCAATTAGTCTGTCACCTGACAAACAGTCTGTCACCAATTAGTCTGTCAAACAACAGTCTGTCACCAATTAGTCTGTCAAACAACAGTCTGTCACCAATTAGTCTGTCAAACAACAGTCTGTCACCAATTAGTCTGTCAAACCAGTCTGTCACCAATTAGTCTGTCAAACAGCAGTCTGTCACCAATTAGTCTGTCACCAATTAGTCTGTCACCAGCAGTCTGTCACCAATTAGTCTGTCAAACAGCAGTCTGTCACCAATTAGTCTGTCAAACAACAGTCTGTCACCAATTAGTCTGTCAAACAACAGTCTGTCACCAATTAGTCTGTCAAACAACAGTCTGTCACCAATTAGTCTGACAAACAACAGTCTGTCAAACAGCAGTCTGTCAAACAACAGTCTGTCAAACAACAGTCTGTCACCAATTAGTCTGACAAACAACAGTCTGTCACCAATTAGTCTGTCAAACAGCAGTCTGTCACCAATTAGTCTGTCAAACAACAGTCTGTCACCAATTAGTCTATCAAACAACAGTCTGTCAAACAGCAGTCTGTCAAACAACAGTCTGTCACCAATTAGTCTGTCAAACAGCAGTCTGTCAAACAGCAGTCTGTCAAACAACAGTCTGTCAAACAGCAGTCTGTCAAACAGCAGTCTGTCACCAATTAGTCTGTCAAACAGCAGTCTGTCAAACAGCAGTCTGTCAAACAACAGTCTGTCACCAATTAGTCTGACAAACAGCAGTCTGTCACAGCTTTAGGGTAAACTATTGCACAATAACATGGACTGACACGCCTGTTGTATTCAGCATTTCACTGTAAGGTCTACTACACCTGTTGTATTCAGCATTTCACTGTAAGGTCTACTACACCTGTTGTATTCAGCATTTCACTGTAAGGTCTACTACACCTGTTGTATTCAGCATTTCACTGTGAGGTCTACTACACCTGTTGTATTCAGCATTTCACTGGTTTCACTGTTTCAAGGTCTACTACACCTGTTGTATTCAGCATTTCACTGTAAGGTCTACTACACCTGTTGTATTCAGCATTTCACTGTGAGGTCTACTACACCTGTTGTATTCAGCATTTCACTGTAAGGTCTACTACACCTGTTGTATTCAGCATTTCACTGTGAGGTCTACTACACCTGTTGTATTCAGCATTTCACTGTAAGGTCTACTACACCTGTTGTATTCAGCATTTCACTGTAAGGTCTACTACACCTGTTGTATTCAGCATTTCACTGTGTGGTCTACTACACCTGTTGTATTCAGCATTTCACTGTGAGGTCTACTATACCTGTTGTATTCAGCATTTCACTGTGAGGTCTACTACACCTGTTGTATTCAGCATTTCACTGTAAGGTCGACTACACCTGTTGTATTCAGCATTTCACTGTAAGGTCTACTACACCTGTTGTATTCAGCATTTCACTGTGAGGTCTACTACACCTGTTGTATTCAGCATTTCACTGTGTGGTCTACTACACCTGTTGTATTCAGCATTTCACTGTGAGGTCTACTACACCTGTTGTATTCAGCATTTCACTGTAAGGTCTACTACACCTGTTGTATTCAGCATTTCACTGTAGGTCTACTACACCTGTTGTATTCAGCATTTCACTGTAAGGTCTACTACACCTGTTGTATTCAGCATTTCACTGTAAGGTCTACTACACCTGTTGTATTCAGCATTTCACTGTGAAACTACTACACCTGGTAAATTTCATAATCTAACACCTGTGTATTCAATTTCAAACTAAATATAAAACTGTAAACTACACCTGTTGTATTCAGCATCTCACTGTAAGGTGATATTGGCATGTGAAACATAATGGAAAATAATCTAAATTGAAATAAACAAATATAAAACAATTAGCAGTTAACACTGTCTGTTTGTGTTTGTGAACAGAGCCCCAGGACCAGCTTGTTTAGGGGACTCTTCTCCAGGTTCATCTCTCTGTAGGGTCTGTTTGTGTTTGTGAACAGAGCCCCAGGACCAGCTTGTTTTGGGAATTCTTCTCCAGGTTCATCTCTCTGTAGGTGATGGCTTTCTTACGGAAGGTTTTTTGAATCGCTTCCTTTTAGGTGGTTGTAGAATTTAACGTCTCTTTCTTTTTATAATTAGTGGGTATCGGCCTAATTCTGCTCTGCATGCATTATTTAGTGTGTAACGTTGTACACTGAGGATATTTTTGCAGAATTCTGCATGCAGAGTCTCAATTTGGTGTTTTTCCCATTTTGAGAATTCTTGTTTGGTGAGCGGACCCCAGACTTCTCTCACGTCCCGTCAGTCTTGGCATCTCTCTGCTGTGAGCGAAAATTAAGTGGCAGAGCCCCACCGGTTTTGAGCCCCACATTTTTAGCATTTTTATTGCCATAGAAAAAATGACGTCAAATCAAGTTATATCTACAATAGCTTTGGTTGGACCGATCATGTCAACATCATACATGCAAATCATTTTTAATTCTTGTCAAATGAAGAGAAATAATGAAGAGAAATTATAGATAAAACGTATCGGTGCTCATCGGCCATTGGACATAAACATTACACAACAAGTTAGAAATCGCAAATTCAACAATGAGTGGTTTGGGAAGAATCAGTGTCTAACTGTGAGTTCAAGACAACTGGGAACTGGGGAAAACTGAGCTACGACTGGGAAAATACGTTTTGAACTTTTATCCAACTCAGAATTGTAAATCGGGAACTCTGGCCTCTTTCTCGAGCTACGATCTGAAGATCACTGACAACATGATTCAACCTTTTTTTTAATTTTTTTATTCCCAGTGGTCTTGAAAGAACCATAAATCCAGAGAATGACCGACTTTGATGCCAAACCGCCGCTACACCTTCCTGTTCAAGTGAGCACAGCACAACAAGATGAGTCCAACAATGTATTGACTGCTGCTCTATAAATGATGTAATATGCCAGGGAGATGTGTATACTGTAGATAAGAAAGTAATACTAAGTGTATGTTGTGTAGAAAGCTGTTAGGAGCCCATGTTCCTCACCCTAATAATGTTGTCCCTTTCCCCTCTCATAACTTAGCCTACTGCTCTGACTTGATGGTGCACATGTAGACTATAGCCTGTTTTAGAGAAATGTAATCATCAGATATTGTAAGAGCTTTCATTGTCTGCTTATATGCCCTCTTAATTTATGCTGCAGTTATGACTTGGTGTACAGGGAGAATACTGTAAGAATGGCCCATGTTCATTTCAAAAGTGCTGAACAAATGGTTATATTGACGACGTCCATCCTAGGTCTCTCATTGTCTTAATCTAAATTACAGATATCCTATAGTCCACTCGTTGTCCCATTGTGCCATAGTTTGTACATCTCAATTGTCAGTAGGAACCACCATTGTTTAAGTGCCGCTCTCTCTCTCTCTCTCTCTCTCTCTCTCTCTCTCTCTCTCTCTACCCCTCTTTCTCTCTTCTCCCGCTCTCTCTCGCTCTTGCCCCCCCCCCCTCCTCCCCCCTCTCCCTGTCTCTGTCTCTCTTTCTGAGCCATGGGAGCCATAAAGTAGACAGTGGTGCTCTCTCTCTGTCCTGATGAGAATATCCCTTATAGGGACCAGAACCCCAACACGTTTCATAAAACGTATAAGGATGAGTGTTTCGGACCGTGGGGTTACCCAGAGGATTGAGATGGTTAAAAAACCTCACGCCCAAACCACCCGGAGCTCCCGACCAACGAGTTCAAAGCTTTCTTCAATGCTCCCCACTTGGCAAACCGTTCAACCACATCATTACAAAACACTGGTACATCTCGATCACTGACCCACGACTGGAAAAGACATTTGAAAGATCCCCAGGGGGTTGTCTTCAGACACGCCCTCCAACATCAGTCAACTGGTGGTGAGGTCTGATCTACCACAGACACTCAATGGTGTCTCAGGTCTGACTTAGTCCTTGATAAGAAGGATAAAATGAAAACCCAGTGTTTTGACTCTCCAGGACAAGGATTGGACAAGCCCTGTGTTAGACCAAAGTAGGTTAGACCGACTTCTATCTGAGCTGTAAAAAATTATTAATTCAACAGACGTCTTTCTCCCATCATTCAAGAGCCTTTTGACAACAAATGAAAAATCATCGGACGACTGCCAGCCTGACGGCCCTCTCAGCCCATAAATCAGGTTTCCCTGCCATAACTGATATGCCTCTCCTCTCTCCTGGTCCAGCTAAATATTAACAGTCCATCTAATGGCCCCGGCAGGCAGCAGTCAACAGATGGAGAGAAGGGCTGTGTTCCAAATGACACACTATTCACTCTGTAGTGCATTCGTTTTGACCTCTAGTCAGAAGTAGTCCACTATATAGGGACTAGGGTGTCATTTTGGACATACACAAGTTTGCCTTACAGCAGAGTCAAACCAGCGAGAGAACAGTAGTGAACTTTACAGCAGGGTCAAACCAGAGAGAGAACAGTAGTGAACTTTACAGCAGGGTCAAACCAGGGAGAGAACAGTAGTGAACTTTACAGCAGGGTCAAACCAGGGAGAGAACAGTAGTGAACTTTACAGCAGGGTCAAACCAGGGAGAGAACAGTAGTGAACTTTACAGCAGGGTCAAACCAGGGAGAGAACAGTAGTGAACTTTACAGCAGGGTCAAACCAGGGAGAGAACAGTAGTGAACTTTACAGCAGGGTCAAACCAGGGAGAGAACAGTAGTGAACTTTACAGCAGGGTCAAACCAGGGAGAGAACAGTAGTGAACTTTACAGCAGGGTCAAACCAGGGAGAGAACAGTAGTGAACTTTACAGCAGGGTCAAACCAGGGAGAGAACAGTAGTGAACTTTACAGCAGGGTCAAACCAGGGAGAGAACAGTAGTGAACTTTACAGCAGGGTCAAACTTGGTTTTCCCCCCTACGAGTACTGACTTTGTCGATAGCTGCTTTATCGAGGAAAACTGTACTTACTATGACCGCGATATGTGGTTGTCCCACATAGAGCTACAGCGTATCTTAAGATGAATGCACGCCACTAACTATAAGTCTCTCTGGATAAGTGTATCTGCTAAATGAGTTTAATGTAAATATTCAACTGCTATGATGTGGCTGTGCTAATGTTACCACTGCTGCTGCTATCGGGTATGATGTCAGAAACAGTGTGCCTTCGTAAAACCCACTCATTAAAACTAGTGACCTTTCTATACCAAACACACTGAAAACCATACACAGAGAGAGAGAGAGCGAGAGAGAGAGAGAGAGGGGAGGGGGAGAGAGAGAGAGAGAGAGAGAGAGAGAGAGAGAGAGAGAGAGAGAGAGAGAGAGGGGAGAGAGAGAGAGAGAGGAGAGAGAGAGAGAGAGAGAGAGAGAGAGAGAGAGAGAGAGAGAGAGAGAGAGGAGGGGAGAGAGCGAGAGAGAGAGAGAGAGAGAGAGGAAGGGAGAGAGCGAGAGAGAGAGAGAGAGAGAGAGAGAGAGAGAGAGAGAGAGAGAGAGAGAGAGAGAGAGAGAGAGCGAGAGATAGAGAGAGAGAGGGGAGGGGAGAGAGAGAGAGAGAGAGAGAGAGAGAGAGAGAGAGAGAGAGAGAGCGAGAGAGCGAGAGAGCGAGAGAGAGAGAGAGAGAGAGAGAGAGAGAGAGAGGGGGGAGAGAGGAGAGAGCGAGAGAGAGAGAGAGAGAGAGAGAGAGAGAGAGAGAGAGAGGAGGGGAGAGAGAGAGAGAGAGAGAGAGAGAGAGGAGGGGAGAGAGCGAGAGAGGTCTTTAGGCCCTGCAATAGACTAGCATCCTGTCCAGGACTCTTGACTTGATCAATCTGCCTCACATCAACAGGAACAGGGGACAGGATCCTGTCATACAGTTTGTTCTGGCTCGGACAAGACACAGTACTTTACTGTACAGTACTTACGCAATGAAATGGACTGGTAATTGAATAGACATAGTAATGTGGTTTTACTACACTGTTAAAAATGTAAAGATTCAAAACACCATCATTGTGTACTGAAAACATAAAAAGTAATTTACCTAAACAGAGATCTGGTGTTTGAAGGCAGTTTGAAAGTAAAGACAATGTAAGAGTTTTGAAGTATTATGAATGGAAGTACTCTGAATGGAAGTATTATGAATGGAAGTACTCTGAATGGAAGTATTATGAATGGAAGTACTCTGAATGGAAGTATTATGAATGGAAGTATTCTGAATGGAAGTACTATGAATGGAAGTACTATGAATGGAAGTATTATGAATGGAAGTATTCTGAATGGAAGTACTCTGAATGGAAGTACTATGAATGGAAGTATTATGAATGGAAGTATTCTGAATGGAAGTACTCTGAATGGAAGTATTATGAATGGAAGTACTATGAGTGGAAGTACTCTGAATGGAAGTACTCTGAATGGAAGTACTATGAATGGAAGTATTACGAATGGAAGTATTATGAATGGAAGTACTATGAATGGAAGTACTCTGAATGGAAATAGTATGAATGGAAGTATTATGAATGGAAGTACTCTGAATGGAAGTACTATGAATGGAAGTACTATGAATGGAAGTATTATGAATGGAAGTATTATGAATGGAAGTACTCTGAATGGCAGTATTATGAATGGAAGTACTCTGAATGGAAGTATTATGAATGGAAGTATTATGAATGGAAGTACTCTGAATGGCAGTATTATGAATGGAAGTACTCTGAATGGAAGTATTATGAATGGAAGTACTCTGAATGGAAGTACTCTGAATGGAAGTACTATGAATGGAAGTATTACGAATGGAAGTATTATGAATGGAAGTACTATGAATGGAAGTACTCTGAATGGAAATAGTATGAATGGAAGTATTATGAATGGAAGTACTCTGAATGGAAGTACTATGAATGGAAGTATTATGAATGGAAGTATTATGAATGGAAGTATTATGAATGGAAGTACTCTGAATGGAAGTACTATGAACGGAAGTACTATGAATGGAAGTATTACGAATGGAAGTATTATGAATGGAAGTACTATGAATGGAAGTACTATGAATGGAAGTACTCTGAATGGAAATAGTATGAATGGAAGTACTATGAATGGAAGTACTCTGAATGGAAATAGTATGAATGGAAGTACTATGAATGGAAGTACTCTGAATGGAAATAGTATGAATGGAAGTACTCTGAATGGAAGTACTATGAATGGAAGTATTACGAATGGAAGTATTATGAATGGAAGTACTATGAATGGAAGTACTCTGAATGGAAATAGTATGAATGGAAGTATTATGAATGGAAGTACTCTGAATGGAAGTACTATGAACGGAAGTACTATGAATGGAAGTACTTATGAATGGAAGTACTATGAATGGAAGTACTCTGAATGGAAGTACTATGAATGGAAGTACTCTGAATGGAAGTACTATGAATGGAAGTACTGAATGGAAGTACTATGAATGGAAGTACTATGAATGGAAGTACTCTGAATGGAAGTACTATGAATGGAAGTACTATGAATGGAAGTATTCTGAAACACCATTAGTGGTTCTTCAATATGAATATCATTTATTTATATATCTTGTCTGATCGCAGCAACTCCCCAATGGGCTCGGGAGGAGAAGGGAGTCAGCCAAACCTCGCTTCTTAACGACACTGGGCCAAACCCTCCCCTAACCAGGACGACACTGGGCCAAACCCTCCCCTAACCAGGACGACACTGGGCCAAACCCTCCCCTAACCAGGACGACACTGGGCCAAACCCTCCCCTAACCAGGATGACACTGGGCCAAACCCTCCCCTAACCAGGACGACACTGGGCCAAACCCTCCCCTAACCAGGACGACACTGGGCCAAACCCTCCCCTAACCAGGACGACACTGGGCCAAACCCTGCCCTAACCAGGACGACACTGGGCCAAACCCTCCCCTAACCAGGACGACACTGGGCCAAACCCTCCCCTAACCAGGACGACACTGGGCCAAACCCTCCCCTAACCAGGACGACACTGGGCCAAACCCTCCCCTAACCAGGACGACACTGGGCCAAACCCTCCCCTAACCAGGACGACACTGGGCCAAACCCTCCCCTAACCAGGACGACACTGGGCCAAACCCTCCCCTAACCAGGACGACACTGGGCCAAACCCTCCCCTAACCAGGACGACACTGAGCCAATTGTGCGCCGCCCGATGGGACTCCCGATCATGGCCGGTTGTGATACAACCCGCGTCTGTAGTGACGCCTCTAGCACTGAGATGCAGTGCCACTAACCCTAACCCGAACCCTAACCCGTTGAGCCACTTGGGAGGCCCTGAATATAATTTATTTTAAGAGAGTGTTGTGAAAAAACATTTTCGGGTTTCAGTATATTTAAAAGACCGCATCAAAACACAACAACAACAACACATCCAGAAATGTACTGAGATTAACAGACAGAGCTGCCAAATGTCTTATTTCTCCATCATTTCCTCAGATATGTTCACTTTTTAGAGGACACGTGGAGTGGAATACTTTTCCTAGGATATACAATGGCACTAGTTACTACAGTTGCCAGCTTTATTGAGATTATAAATTAAGTTACAATCAAAATGTTTCGGGTGATATAAGTTATAGCATCGGTAGCGTGAATTAAGTTGTGGTATTTGTGTGACAACGTGGATTTGAAACCGGGTCTCCTTGTCAAAATACTGCCCTAGTCCACTCAGCCTACAGTCTTAACTAGTGTGCTGAATCACCATGGTTACACTGAGCACATTGGAGCCCAATTCAGACTTGAGGTAAATACTGAAGACTTCAATCAATAAAACATGGCCATTGTCCATGTTAAAACAATATATCTCACGTCTGAATAGGAATTCCAACGTTTATTTTTTCAATATTTTATTTAGACAGATTAGAAACAGGAGGAGAGGGAGTGAAAGTGGGACAAGCAGAAGTGGGACTTGAACCCCTGCCTTGTGATGCAGTAAGAAGGCAGTTTCCTTTGAAATGTTACCCAGTCAACCACATCTCCACATGCCATATGAATCCCGTTGAAGTTAAAAACCTGGCGCCCCATGTCAGAAGACTGAGGCATGGAGGTGGAGAATTATGGGTAATTGTGGCAAGATCAGTGATTCTCAAACCCCAGACGTTTCACAATGTTGTTGTAACCCCGTACTCGCTCACCTGATTCACCTAGTCAAAGGCTTGATGATTAGTTTACAAGTTGAATCGGGTGTTCTGGGATAAATCAATCCCATTGAACAGCTGGTGGTCCCCAGGAGGAGACTCTTTGATTACTCTATTGAATCGTTTGTTTGCACCTGGCCTCTCTATCTGGTCCTTCACGAATTCAGACAGAGAAGAGAGTAAAAACCAAACGCCCGGGTGAAAGGCTCCTAAACAATGCAAGAAAGCGCACGTCAATGAACACGTGAACACAATGCTATCACATTGAAGGAGGAAACAGAAAAGGAATCCACACAACAAGAAGGTGAAGAAGGGGTTTTGTGCAGCATTTCATCCGTTATGGTAATAGTCCAAGACAAGCAGCCATTTTGATTCATAGATCAGTTTTCTTGATGCAGTTGTTAACTGATATATGCCATTGTTTGCTCATTTGTTTATAAAAAGGCAAATTAATGCCTGCTTTTTAGTTAATACAATTGACTTGTGTGCACTCGCCCTCCATCTGGCAGATCTGACCATAATTATATCCTCCTGATTCCTGCTTTCAAGCTAAAACTAAAGCAGAAAGTAGCAGTGACCTTGCTCAATATGGAAGTGGTCAGATGACGCGGATGCTACGCTACAGGACTGTTTTGCTAGCACAGACTGGAATATGTTCCGGGATTCATCTAATGGCATTGAGGAGATTACCACCTCGGTCACAGGGTTCATCTATAAGTGCATCGACAATGTCGTCCCCACAGTGACCGTGCGTACATATCCCAACCAGAAGCCATGGATTACAGGCAACATCCCCACTGAGCTAAAGGGTAGACCTGCTGCTTTCAAGGAACAGGACACTAATCCAGACGTTTATAAGAAATCCCGCTATGCCCTCAGACGAAACATCAAACAGGCAAAGCGTCAATACAGGATTAAAATTGAATCCTACTACACCGGCTCTGACACTAGTCAGATGTGGCAGGGTTTGCACACTATTACAGACAACAAAGGGAAACCCAGCCGCGAGCTGCCCAGTGACATGAGTTTATCAGATTATCTAAATGCCTTTTATGCTCCCTTTGAGGCAAGCAACACTGAACATGCATGAGAGCACCAACTGTTCCGGATGACTGTTTGATCACGCTTTCTGTAGCCGATGTGACCAAGACCTTTAAATAGGTCAACATTCACAAGGCCACGGGGCCAGACGGATTACCAGGACGTGTACTCAAAGCATTCGCGTACCAACTGGCAGGTGTCTTCACTGACATTTTCAACTTCTCCCTGACCGAGTCTGTAACACCTACATGTTTCAAGCAGACCACCATAGTCCCTGTGGCTAAGAATGTGAAGGTAACCTGCCTAAATGATTACCACCCTGTAGCACTCGGTAGTCATGAAGTGCTTTGAAAGGCTGGTCATGGCTCACATCAATAGCATCCTCCTGAAAACCCCAGACCCACTCCAAATCTCCAGTTTAGTCAACCCAGTGATATCTCTCCTCTCAGTCTCCAGCTGTCTAGTCAACCCAGTTATATCTCTCCTCTCTGTCTCCAGTCTAGTCAACCCAGTTATATCTCTCCTCTCTGTCTCCAGCTGTCTAGTCAACCCAGTTATATCTCTCCTCTCTGTCTCCAGTCTAGTCAACCCAGTGATATCTCTCCTCTCTGTCTCCAGTCTAGTCAACCCAGTTATATCTCTCCTCTCAGTCTCCAGCTGTCTAGTCAACCCAGTTATATCTCTCCTCTCTGTCTCCAGCTGTCTAGTCAACCCAGTTATATCTCTCCTCTCAGTCTCCAGCTGTCTAGTCAACCCAGTTATATCTCTCCTCTCTGTCTCCAGTCTAGTCAACCCAGTGATATCTCTCCTCTCAGTCTCCAGCTGTCTAGTCAACCCAGTTATATCTCTCCTCTCTGCCTCCACTCTAGTCAACCCAGTTATATCTCTCCTCTCTGCCTCCACTCTAGTCAACCCAGTTATATCTCTCCTCTCTGTCTCTAGTCTAGTCAACCCAGTTATATCTCTCCTCTCTGTCTCCAGTCTAGTCAACCCAGTTATATCTCTCCTCTCTGTCTCCAGTCTAGTCAACCCAGTTATATCTCTCCTCTCTGCCTCCAGTCTAGTCAACCCAGTTATATCTCTCCTCTCTGCCTCCAGTCTAGTCAACCCAGTTATATCTCTCCTCTCTGCCTCCAGTCTAGTCAACCCAGTTATATCTCTCCTCTCTGTCTCCAGTCTAGTCAACCCAGTTATATCTCTCCTCTCTGTCTCCAGTCTAGTCAACCCAGTTATATCTCTCCTCTCTGCCTCCACTCTAGTCAACCCAGTTATATCTCTCCTCTCTGCCTCCAGTCTAGTCAACCCAGTTATATCTCTCCTCTCAGCCTCCAGTCTAGTCAACCCAGTTATATCTCTCCTCTCTGTCTCCAGCTGTCTAGTCAACCCAGTTATATCTCTCCTCTCTGTCTCCAGCTGTCTAGTCAACCCAGTTATATCTTTCCTCTCAGCCTCCAGTCTAGTCAACCCAGTTATATCTCTCCTCTCTGTCTCCAGCTGTCTAGTCAACCCAGTTATATCTCTCCTCTCTGCCTCCAGTCTAGTCAACCCAGTGATATCTCTCCTCTCAGTCTCTAGCTATCTAGTCAACCCAGTTATATCTCTCCTCTCTGCCTCCAGTCTAGTCAACCCAGTTATATCTCTCCTCTCTGCCTCCAGTCTAGTCAACCCAGTTATATCTCTCCTCTCAGCCTCCAGTCTAGTCAACCCAGTTATATCTCTCCTCTCTGCCTCCAGTCTAGTCAACCCAGTTATATCTCTCCTCTCTGTCTCCAGTCTAGTCAACCCAGTTATATCTCTCCTCTCTGCCTCCAGTCTAGTCAACCCAGTTATATCTCTCCTCTCTGCCTCCAGTCTAGTCAACCCAGTTATATCTCTCCTCTCTGTCTCCAGTCTAGTCAACCCAGTTATATCTCTCCTCTCTGTCTCCAGTCTAGTCAACCCAGTTATATCTCTCCTCTCTGTCTCCAGTCTAGTCAACCCAGTTATATCTCTCCTCTCTGTCTCCAGCTGTCTAGTCAACCCAGTTATATCTCTCCTCTCTGTCTCCAGCTGTCTAGTCAACCCAGTTATATCTTTCCTCTCAGCCTCCAGTCTAGTCAACCAAGTTATATCTCTCCTCTCTGTCTCCAGCTGTCTAGTCAACCCAGTTATATCTCTCCTCTCTGTCTCCAGCTGTCTAGTCAACCCAGTTATATCTCTCCTCTCTGCCTCCAGTTCAACCCAGTGATATCTCTCCTCTCAGTCTCTAGCTATCTAGTCAACCCAGTTATATCTCTCCTCTCTGCCTCCACTCTAGTCAACCCAGTTATATCTCTCCTCTGCCTCCACTCTAGTCAACCCAGTTATATCTCTCCTCTCTGTCTCCAGTCTAGTCAACCCAGTTATATCTCTCCTCTCTGTCTCCAGTCTAGTCAACCCAGTTATATCTCTCCTCTCTGTCTCCAGTCTAGTCAACCCAGTTATATCTCTCCTCTCTGCCTCCAGTCTAGTCAACCCAGTTATATCTCTCCTCTCTGCCTCCAGTCTAGTCAACCCAGTTATATCTCTCCTCTCTGCCTCCAGTCTAGTCAACCCAGTTATATCTCTCCTCTCTGTCTCCAGTCTAGTCAACCCAGTTATATCTCTCCTCTCTGTCTCCAGTCTAGTCAACCCAGTTATATCTCTCCTCTCTGCCTCCACTCTAGTCAACCCAGTTATATCTCTCCTCTCTGCCTCCAGTCTAGTCAACCCAGTTATATCTCTCCTCTCAGCCTCCAGTCTAGTCAACCCAGTTATATCTCTCCTCTCTGTCTCCAGCTGTCTAGTCAACCCAGTTATATCTCTCCTCTCTGTCTCCAGCTGTCTAGTCAACCCAGTTATATCTTTCCTATCAGCCTCCAGTCTAGTCAACCCAGTTATATCTCTCTCTGTCTCCAGCTGTCTAGTCAACCCAGTTATATCTCTCCTCTCTGCCTCCAGTCTAGTCAACCCAGTGATATCTCTCCTCTCAGTCTCTAGCTATCTAGTCAACCCAGTTATATCTCTCCTCTCTGCCTCCAGTCTAGTCAACCCAGTTATATCTCTCCTCTCTGCCTCCAGTCTAGTCAACCCAGTTATATCTCTCCTCTCAGCCTCCAGTCTAGTCAACCCAGTTATATCTCTCCTCTCTGCCTCCAGTCTAGTCAACCCAGTTATATCTCTCCTCTCTGTCTCCAGTCTAGTCAACCCAGTTATATCTCTCCTCTCTGCCTCCAGTCTAGTCAACCCAGTTATATCTCTCCTCTCTGCCTCCAGTCTAGTCAACCCAGTTATATCTCTCCTCTCTGTCTCCAGTCTAGTCAACCCAGTTATATCTCTCCTCTCTGTCTCCAGTCTAGTCAACCCAGTTATATCTCTCCTCTCTGTCTCCAGTCTAGTCAACCCAGTTATATCTCTCCTCTCTGTCTCCAGCTGTCTAGTCAACCCAGTTATATCTCTCCTCTCTGTCTCCAGCTGTCTAGTCAACCCAGTTATATCTTTCCTCTCAGCCTCCAGTCTAGTCAACCAAGTTATATCTCTCCTCTCTGTCTCCAGCTGTCTAGTCAACCCAGTTATATCTCTCCTCTCTGTCTCCAGCTGTCTAGTCAACCCAGTTATATCTCTCCTCTCTGCCTCCAGTCTAGTCAACCCAGTGATATCTCTCCTCTCAGTCTCTAGCTATCTAGTCAACCCAGTTATATCTCTCCTCTCTGCCTCCAGTCTAGTCAACCCAGTTATATCTCTCCTCTCTGCCTCCAGTCTAGTCAACCCAGTTATATCTCTCCTCTCAGCCTCCAGTGTAGTCAACCCAGTTATATCTCTCCTCTCTGCCTCCAGTCTAGTCAACCCAGTTATATCTCTCCTCTCTGTCTCCAGTCTAGTCAACCCAGTTATATCTCTCTTCTCTGCCTCCAGTCTAGTCAACCCAGTTATATCTCTCCTCTCTGCCTCCAGTCTAGTCAACCCAGTTATATCTCTCCTCTCTGTCTCCAGTCTAGTCAACCCAGTTATATCTCTCCTCTCTGTCTCCAGTCTAGTCAACCCAGTTATATCTCTCCTCTCTGTCTCCAGTCTAGTCAACCCAGTTATATCTCTCCTCTCTGCCTCCAGTCTAGTCAACCCAGTTATATCTCTCCTCTCTGTCTCCAGTCTAGTCAACCCAGTTATATCTCTCCTCTCTGCCTCCAGTCTAGTCAACCCAGTTATATCTCTCCTCTCTGTCTCCAGTCTAGTCAACCCAGTTATATCTCTCCTCTCTGCCTCCAGTCTAGTCAACCCAGTTATATCTCTCCTCTCTGCCTCCAGTCTAGTCAACCCAGTTATATCTCTCCTCTCTGCCTCCAGTCTAGTCAACCCAGTTATATCTCTCCTCTCTGCCTCCAGTCTAGTCAACCCAGTTATATCTCTCCTCTCAGTCTCCAGTCTAGTCAACCCAGTTATATCTCTCCTTTCTGTCTCCAGACTTCAGGAAACAGCTGATGTTATAACAGCTCCATACTAAATGTTCTGGCTATTTTAAATGCTGCTTTGTAAGCTGAGTTTTAGGGTGAAATATCGAGTGAAAGGAATATGCCTCTGGTGATTGGACATGGCTAGGCTAAGGAAACAGTACACGCCTTAAATAACTTCAACCACACAGACACACATAAACTGTATACACACCTTAAATAACTTCAATCAACCACACAGACACGCATTGACATCTCAAATAACTTACATCAACCACACAGACACATATATACACACAACATATACAGTATGTGTGTGTGTAACAACGGCAACACATTCCTATCATCGATTAGTAGACGCTAAGCATGGAAGGCTCACAGCGGGCCTGAGAGGGAATGAGGTGAGATGGCAGGGATGGCCTACATCTGACTGACTGGCTAACATGCTACAGCAGCCAGCCATCTATTTGCTGTCTATTTGTGAGCTCATCAAAGGAAACAGCAGATGTATTTTATCCAAAGGCTCAACCTCCACTGACATTTTTCCCGTCACAGAAGAACTGATGCTGACGCCTCTGGATGGATGTTCTGCACCGTGTATGGCACCATGTATGGTACCGTGTATGGCACCGTGTATGGCACCGTGTATGGCACCGTGTATGGCACCGTGTATGGTACCGTGTATGGCACCGTGTATGGTACCGTGTATGGTACCGTGTATGGTACCGTGTATGGCACCGTGTATGGCACCGTGTATGGTACCGTGTATGGCACCGTGTATGGTACCGTGTATGGCACCGTGTATGGTACCGTGTATGGCACCGTGTATGGTACCGTGTATGGTACTGTGTATGGTACCGTGTATGGTACTGTGTATGGTACCGTGTATGGTACTGTGTATGGTACCGTGTATGGTACCGTGTATGGTACCGTGTATGGTACCGTGTATGGTATGGTACCGTGTATGGCACCGTGTATGGTACCGTGTATGGTATGGCACCGTGTATGGCACCGTGTATGGTACCGTGTATGGTACCGTGTATGGTACCGTGTATGGTACCGTGTATGGTACCGTGTATGGTACCGTGTATGGCACCGTGTATGGTACCGTGTATGGTACCGTGTATGGTACCGTGTATGGTACCGTGTATGGTACCGTGTATGGTACTGTGTATGGCACCGTGTATGGTACCGTGTATGGTATGGCACCGTGTATGGCACCGTGTATGGTACCGTGTATGGTATGGCACCGTGTATGGCACC
>NC_068434.1:7574219-7577229 GCF_023373465.1 Oncorhynchus keta
TGCCTGTATGCCGTTGAGCAGACCTGTATCTGCAGTCGAGAATCGCTGGTCAAGCTCACAAACCATCCTGTCCAAGCAGGGTGAACAACAACTCTGTTTCCATTGTTTGGGAACATGACAATTCTGTGTCTAAACTCGAGGCTGGTCTCCACCACAAAATCTCACATTTTCCTTTGTTTGTGTTTTCTAGCTGCATCTGTCTCCTGGAATATTGTCAATTTCCCAGAGTGCTTTGGTTCTGTCATAAAGTTCTGTGGTAAATGCATCTGTGCGTTTGGCTATCAGTGTGTCACATACAGCTTGTTCGCTGAAACAAGCTTCTGCCAGGTCCACAGTCTCTTTCTGGAGGAACTGATGAAGTCCCTCAGTTACAGAAAGAAGGGACTGAAACATCAGTAGCAAATACAGAGAACTGATGAAGCTTTGCTCTCAGACAATCAGCCATGGCAGATAGACAATCAACCATGGCAGATAGACAATCAACCATGGCAGATAGACAATCAACCATGGCAGATAGACAATCAACCATGGCAGATAGACAATCAACCATGGCAGATAGACAATCAACCATGGCAGGTAGACAATCAACCATGGCAGATAGATAATCAACCATGGCAGATAGACAATCAACCATGGCAAATATACAATCAACCATGGCAGATAGACAATCAACCATGGCAGATAGACAATCAACCATGGCAGATAGACAATCAACCATGGCAGGTAGACAATCAACCATGGCAGATAGACAATCAGCCATGGCAGATAGACCATCAACCATGGCAGATAGACAATCAACCATGGCAGATAGACAATCAACCATGGCAGATAGACAATCAACCATGGCAGATAGACAATCAACCATGGCAGATAGACAATCAACCATGGCAGGTAGACAATCAACCATGGCAGATAGATAATCAACCATGGCAGATAGACAATCAACCATGGCAGATAGACAATCAACCATGGCAGATAGACAATCAACCATGGCAGATAGACAATCAACCATGGCAGATAGACAATCAACCATGGCAGATAGACAATCAGCCATGGCAGATAGACAATCAACCATGGCAGATAGACAATCAACCATGGCAGATAGACAACCAACCATGGCAGATAGACAATCAACCATGGCAGATAGACAATCAACCATGGCAGATAGACAATCAACCATGGCAGATAGACAATCAACCATGGCAGATAGACAATCAACCATGGCAGATAGACAATCAACCATGGCAGATAGACAACCAACCATGGCAGATAGACAATCAACCATGGCAGATAGACAATCAACCATGGCAGATAGACAATCAACCATGGCAGATAGACAATCAGCCATGGCAGATAGACAATCAACCATGGCAGATAGACAATCAACCATGGCAGATAGACAATCAACCATGGCAGATAGACAATCAACCATGGCAGATAGACAATCAACCATGGCAGGTAGACAATCAACCATGGCAGATAGACAATCAACCATGGCAGATAGACAATCAACCATGGCAGGTAGACAATCAACCATGGCAGATAGACAATCAACCATGGCAGATAGACAATCAACCATGGCAGATAGACAATCAACCATGGCAGATAGACAATCAACCATGGCAGATAGACAATCAACCATGGCAGATAGACAATCAACCATGGCAGATAGACAATAAAAAATAGCACTTAAAGTGTTCAGGACTGCATTTATGGACTGCAACCAGCGAGGGTTTGAGAGTTGTACACGTTCAGCTGATGCTATTCCGAGTTTGGACTGAGGTTCTTTGAACTTGTGGTGGTTAATGAGGGATGTACTGAAAAAAACAAATACACCATTCTCCAAGAAACTGAATAAACTCAGCAGCCCCCCGAAATAGCCCTGCGAGTATGACACAACACCAAACTAATCTCATGAGCATAGCAATGTACATGAATTGTCTCCGGATGCAGCACTCTGAAATGTGCTTGTACACCTCCTTTGGACCTACCTACTCGGGGCGGCAGCGTAGCCTAGTGGTTAGAGCGTTGGACTAGTAACCGGAAGGTTGCGAGTTCAAACCCCGAGCTGACAAGGTACAAATCTGTCGTTCTGCCCCTGAACAGGCAGTTAACCCACTGTTCCTAGGCCAAAAAAATAAAAAAATAAGAATTTGTTCTTAACTGACTTGCCTGGATAAATAAAGGTAAAACTCACGACAGCTGCACCATCATAGGTCTGTAGATACTGTAGGCCTGCTACCCCTCTAATAGGTCAACACACTTTAGGCATGCTACCCTCTCATAGGTCAACACACTGTAGGCCTGCTACCCCTCTCATAGGTCAACACACTGTAGGCCTGCTACCCTCTCATAGGTCAACACACTTTAGGCCTGCTACCCCTCTCATAGGTCAACACACTGTAGGCCTGCTACCCCTCTCATAGGTCAACACACTTTAGGCCTGCTACCCCTCTCATAGATCAACACACTGTAGGCCTGCTACCCTCTCATAGGTCAACACACTGTAGGCCTGCTACCCTCTCATAGGTCAACACACTTTAGGCCTGCTACCCCTCTCATAGGTCAACACACTGTAGGCCTGCTACCCCTCTCATAGGTCAACACACTGTAGGCCTGCTACCCTCTCATAGGTCAACACACTGTAGGCCTGCTACCCCTCTCATAGGTCAACACACTGTAGGCCTGCTACCCTCTCATAGGTCAACACACTGTAGGCCTGCTACCCTCTCATAGGTCAACACACTGTAGGCCTGCTACCCCTCTCATAGGTCAACACACTGTAGGCCTGCTACCCTCTCATAGGTCAACACACTGTAGGCCTGCTACCCTCTCATAGGTCAACACACTGTAGGCCTGCTACCCTCTCATAGGTCAACACACTGTAGGCCTGCTACCTGATAGGTCAACACACTATAGGCCTGCTACCCTCTCATAGGTCAACACACTGTAGGCCTGCTACCCTCTCATAGGTCAACACACTGTAGGCCTGCTACCTCATAGGTCAACA
>NC_068434.1:7577329-7604829 GCF_023373465.1 Oncorhynchus keta
CTGTTTGTTGTCTCCTCTCTCTCTGGATCTGTTTGTTGTCTCTCTCTCTCTCTGGATCTGTTTGTTGTCTCTCTCTCTCTCTCTGGATCTGTTTGTTGTCTCTCTCTCTCTGGATCTGTTTGTTGTCTCTCTCTCCTCTGGATCTGTTTGTTGTCTCTCTCTCTCTGGATCTGTTTGTTGTCTCCTCTCTCTCTCTGGATCTGTTTGTTGTCCTCTCTCTCTCTGGATCTGTTTGTTGTCCTCTCTCTGGATCTGTTTGTTGTCCTCTCTCTCTCTGGATCTGTTTGTTGTTTATCTGGATCTGTTTGTTGTCCCTCTCTGATCTGTTTGTTGTCCTCTCTCTCTGGTTGTCTCTCTCTCTCTGGATCTCTGTTTGTTGTCTCTCTCTGGATCTGTTTGTTGTCCCTCTCTCTGGATCTGTTTGTTGTCCTCTCTCTCTGGATCTGTTTGTTGTCCTCTCTCTGGATCTGTTTGTTGTCTCTCTGGATCTGTTTGTTGTCTCTCTCCTCTGGATCTCTGGATCTGTTTGTTGTCCTCTCTCTCTGGATCTGTTTGTTGTCTCTCTCTGGATCTGTTTGTTGTCTCTCTCTCTCTGGATCTGTTTGTTGTCCTCTCTGGATCTGTTTGTTGTCTCTCTCTCTGGATCTGTTTGTTGTCTCTCTCTCTGGATCTGTTTGTTGTATCTCTCTCTGGATCTGTTTGTTGTCTCTCTCTGGATCTGTTTGTTGTCTGTTCTGGTCTGTTTGTTGTCTCTCTCTCTCTGGATCTGTTTGTTGTCTCTCTCTGGATCTGTTTGTTGTCCTCTCTCTCTGGATCTGTTTGTTGTCTCTCTCTGGATCTGTTTGTTGTCTCTCTCTGGATCTGTTTGTTGTCCTCTCTCTCTGGATCTGTTTGTTGTCTCTCTCTGGATCTGTTTGTTGTCCCTCTCTCTCTGGATCTGTCTCTCTCTCTGGATCTGTTTGTTGTCCCTCTCTCTCTGGATCTGTTTGTTGTCCCTCTCTCTGGATCTGTTTGTTGTCTCTCTCTGGATCTGTTTGTTGTCCCTCTCTCTCTGGATCTGTTTGTTGTCTCTCTCTGGATCTGTTTGTTGTCCTCTCTCTCTGGATCTGTTTGTTGTCCTCTCTCTCTGGATCTGTTTGTTTCTCTCTCTCTGGATCTGTTTGTTGTCTCTCTCTCTCTGGATATGTTTGTTGTCCCTCTCTCTGGATCTGTTTGTTGTCTCTCTCTGATCTGTTTGTTGTCTCTCTCTCTGGATCTGTTTGTTGTCCCTCTCTCTGGATCTGTTTGTTGTCTCTCTCTCTGGATCTGTTTGTTTGTCTCTCTCTGGATCTGTTTGTTGTATCTCTCTCTTTGGATCTGTTTGTTGTCTCTCTCTGGATCTGTTTGTTGTCTCTCTCTCTCTCTGGATCTGTTTGTTGTCTCTCTCTCTGGATCTGTTTGTTGTCCCTCTCTCTCTCTCTGGATCTGTTTGTTGTCTCTCTCTGGATCTGTTTGTTGTCTCTCTCTCTCTGGATCTGTTTGTTGTCTCTCTCTGGATCTGTTTGTTGTCTCTCTCTCTCTGGATCTGTTTGTTGTCCTCTCTCTCTGGATCTGTTTGTTGTCTCTCTCTCTCTGGATCTGTTTGTTGTCTCTCTCTGGATCTGTTTGTTGTCTCTCTGGATCTGTTTGTTGTCCCTCTCTCTCTGGATCTGTTTGTTTGTCTCTCTCTCTGGATCTGTTTGTTGTCTCTCTCTGGATCTGTTTGTTGTATCTCTCTCTCTGGATCTGTTTGTTGTCTCTCTCTGGATCTGTTTGTTGTCTCTCTCTCTCTGGATCTGTTTGTTGTCTCTCTCTGGATCTGTTTGTTGTCCCTCTCTCTCTCTGGATCTGTTTGTTGTCTCTCTCTGGATCTGTTTGTTGTCTCTCTCTTTGGATCTGTTTGTTGTCTCTCTCTCTCTCTGGATCTGTTTGTTGTCTCTCTCTCTCTTTGGATCTGTTTGTTGTCTCTCTCTCTGGATCTGTTTGTTGTCTCTCTCTCTGGATCTGTTTGTTGTCCTCTCTGGATCTGTTTTTTGTCTCTCTCTCTCTGGATCTGTTTGTTGTCTCTCTCTGGATCTGTTTTTGTCTCTCTCTCTCTGGATCTGTTTGTTGTCTCTCTCTCTCTTTGGATCTGTTTGTTGTCTCTCTCTCTCTGGATCTGTTTGTTGTCTCTCTCTCTCTCTGGATCTGTTTGTTGTCTCTCTCTCTGGATCTGTTTGTTGTCTCTCTCTCTCTCTGGATCTGTTTGTTGTCCCTCTCTCTGGATCTGTTTGTTGTCTCTGGATCTGTTTGTTGTCTCTCTCTCTCTGGATCTGTTTGTTGTGTGGATCTGTTTGTTGTCTCTCTCTCTCTGGATCTGTTTGTTGTCTCTCTCTCTCTGGATCTGTTTGTTGTCCCTCTCTCTCTCTGGATCTGTTTGTTGTCTCTCTCTCTCTGGATCTGTTTGTTGTCTCTCTCTCTCTCTCTGGATCTGTTTTGTTGTCTCTCTCTCTCTGGATCTGTTTGTTGTCTCTCTCTCTCTCTGGATCTGTTTGTTGTCTCTCTCTCTCTCTGGATCTGTTTGTTGTCTCTCTCTGGATCTGTTTGTTGTCTCTCTCTCTCTGGATCTGTTTGTTGTCTCTCTCTCTCTTTGGATCTGTTTGTTGTCTCTCTCTCTCTTTGGATCTGTTTGTTGTCTCTCTCTCTCTGGATCTGTTTGTTGTCTCTCTCTCTCTTTGGATCTGTTTGTTGTCTCTCTCTCTGTTTGTTGTCTCTCTCTCTCTCTGGATCTGTTTGTTGTCTCTCTCTCTCTCTGGATCTGTTTGTTGTCTCTCTCTCTCTTTGGATCTGTTTGTTGTCTCTCTCTCTCTCTGGATCTGTTTGTTGTCTCTCTCTCTCTTTGGATCTGTTTGTTGTCTCTCTCTCTCTTTGGATCTGTTTGTTGTCTCTCTCTCTCTTTGGATCTGTTTGTTGTCTCTCTCTCTCTTTGGATCTGTTTGTTGTCTCTCTCTCTCTCTGGATCTGTTTGTTGTCTCTCTCTCTGGATCTGTTTGTTGTCTCTCTCTCTCTGGATCTGTTTGTTGTCTCTCTCTCTCTTTGGATCTGTTTGTTCTCTCTCTCTCTGGATCTGTTTGTTCTCTCTCTCTCTTTGGATCTGTTTGTTGTCTCTCTCTCTGGATCTGTTTGTTGTCCCTCTCTCTCTGGATCTGTTTGTTGTCCCTCTCTCTTTGGATCTGTTTGTTGTCTCTCTCTCTCTTTGGATCTGTTTGTTGTCTCTCTCTCTCTCTGGATCTGTTTGTTGTCTCTCTCTCTCTGGATCTGTTTGTTGTCTCTCTCTCTCTGGATCTGTTTGTTGTCTCTCTCTCTCTGGATCTGTTTGTTGTCTCTCTCTCTCTTTGGATCTGTTTGTTGTCTCTCTCTCTCTCTGGATCTGTTTGTTGTCTCTCTCTCTCTGGATCTGTTTGTTGTCCCTCTCTCTCTCTGGATCTGTTTGTTGTCTCTCTCTCTCTGGATCTGTTTGTTGTCTCTCTCTCTCTCTGGATCTGTTTGTTGTCTCTCTCTCTCTGGATCTGTTTGTTGTCTCTCTCTCTCTCTGGATCTGTTTGTTGTCTCTCTCTCTCTGGATCTGTTTGTTGTCTCTCTCTCTCTCTGGATCTGTTTGTTGTCTCTCTCTCTCTCTCTGGATCTGTTTGTTGTCTCTCTCTCTCTCTGGATCTGTTTGTTGTCTCTCTCTCTCTGGATCTGTTTGTTGTCTCTCTCTCTCTGGATCTGTTTGTTGTCTCTCTCTCTCTCTCTGGATCTGTTTGTTGTCTCTCTCTCTCTCTCTGGATCTGTTTGTTGTCTCTCTCTCTCTCTGGATCTGTTTGTTGTCTCTCTCTCTCTCTGGATCTGTTTGTTGTCTCTCTCTCTCTCTGGATCTGTTTGTTGTCTCTCTCTCTCTCTGGATCTGTTTGTTGTCTCTCTCTCTCTCTGGATCTGTTTGTTGTCTCTCTCTCTCTGGATCTGTTTGTTGTCTCTCTCTCTCTGGATCTGTTTGTTGTCTCTCTCTCTCTGGATCTGTTTGTTGTCTCTCTCTCTCTCTGGATCTGTTTGTTGTCTCTCTCTCTCTGGATCTGTTTGTTTGTCTCTCTCTCTCTCTGGATCTGTTTGTTGTCTCTCTCTCTGGATCTGTTTGTTGTCTCTCTCTCTCTGGGATCTGTTTGTTGTCTCTCTCTGGATCTGTTTGTTGTCTCTCTCTGGATCTGTTTGTTGTCTCTCTCTCTCTGGATCTGTTTGTTGTCTCTCTCTGGATCTGTTTGTTGTCTCTCTCTCTCTGGATCTGTTTGTTGTCTCTCTCTCTCTCTGGATCTGTTTGTTGTCCCTCTCTCTCTGGATCTGTTTGTTGTCTCTCTCTGGATCTGTTTGTTGTCTCTCTCTCTCTGGATCTGTTTGTTGTCTCTCTCTCTCTGGATCTGTTTGTTGTCTCTCTCTCTGGATCTGTTTGTTGTCTCTCTCTCTGGATCTGTTTGTTGTCTCTCTCTCTCTGGATCTGTTTGTTGTCTCTCTCTCTGGATCTGTTTGTTGTCTCTCTCTCTCTGGATCTGTTTGTTGTCCTCTCTCTCTGGATCTGTTTGTTGTCTCTCTCTCTCTGGATCTGTTTGTTGTCTCTCTCTCTCTGGATCTGTTTGTTGTCTCTCTCTCTCTGGATCTGTTTGTTGTCTCTCTCTGTTTGTTGTCTCTCTCTCTGGATCTGTTTGTTGTCTCTCTCTCTCTGGATCTGTTTGTTGTCTCTCTCTCTCTCTGGATCTGTTTGTTGTCTCTCTCTCTCTGGATCTGTTTGTTGTCTCTCTCTCTCTGGATCTGTTTGTTGTCTCTCTCTCTCTGGATCTGTTTGTTGTCTCTCTCTCTCTGGATCTGTTTGTTGTCTCTCTCTCTCTGGATCTGTTTGTTGTCTCTCTCTCTCTGGATCTGTTTGTTGTCTCTCTCTCTCTGGATCTGTTTGTTGTCTCTCTCTCTCTGGATCTGTTTGTTGTCTCTCTCTCTCTCTGGATCTGTTTTTGTCTCTCTCTCTGGATCTGTTTGTTGTCTCTCTCTCTCTGGATCTGTTTGTTGTCCCTCTCTCTCTGGATCTGTTTGTTGTCTCTCTCTCTCTGGATCTGTTTGTTGTCTCTCTCTCTCTGGATCTGTTTGTTGTCTCTCTCTCTCTGGATCTGTTTGTTGTCTCTCTCTCTCTCTGGATCTGTTTGTTGTCTCTCTCTCTCTGGATCTGTTTGTTGTCTCTCTCTCTCTGGATCTGTTTGTTGTCTCTCTCTCTCTGGATCTGTTTGTTGTCTCTCTCTGGATCTGTTTGTTGTCTCTCTCTCTCTGGATCTGTTTGTTGTCTCTCTCTCTCTGTTTGTTGTCTGGATCTGTTTGTTGTCTCTCTCTCTCTCTGGATCTGTTTGTTGTCTCTCTCTCTCTTTGGATCTGTTTGTTGTCTCTCTCTCTCTGGATCTGTTTGTTGTCTCTCTCTCTCTTTGGATCTGTTTGTTGTCTCTCTCTCTCTGGATCTGTTTGTTGTCTCTCTCTCTCTTTGGATCTGTTTGTTGTCTCTCTCTCTCTGGATCTGTTTGTTGTCTCTCTCTCTCTTTGGATCTGTTTGTTGTCTCTCTCTCTCTTTGGATCTGTTTGTTGTCTCTCTCTCTTTTTGGATCTGTTTGTTGTCTCTCTCTCTCTTTGGATCTGTTTGTTGTCTCTCTCTCTCTCTGGATCTGTTTGTTGTCTCTCTCTCTCTTTGGATCTGTTTGTTGTCTCTCTCTCTTTGGATCTGTTTGTTGTCTCTCTCTCTCTCTGGATCTGTTTGTTGTCTCTCTCTCTCTTGGATCTGTTTGTTGTCTCCTCTCTCTCTGGATCTGTTTGTTGTCTCTCTCTCTCTTGGATCTGTTTGTTGTCTCTCTCTCTCTGGATCTGTTTGTTGTCTCTCTCTCTCTTTGGATCTGTTTGTTGTCTCTCTCTCTCTGGATCTGTTTGTTGTCTCTCTCTCTCTTTGGATCTGTTTGTTGTCTCTCTCTCTCTGGATCTGTTTGTTGTCTCTCTCTCTCTTTGGATCTGTTTGTTGTCTCTCTCTCTGGATCTGTTTGTTGTCTCTCTCTCTCTGGATCTGTTTGTTGTCTCTCTCTCTGGATCTGTTTGTTGTCTCTCTCTCTCTGGATCTGTTTGTTGTCCCTCTCTCTCTGGATCTGTTTGTTGTCTCTCTCTCTCTTTGGATCTGTTTGTTGTCTCTCTCTCTCTGGATCTGTTTGTTGTCTCTCTCTCTCTGTTTGTTGTCTCTCTTGGATCTGTTTGTTGTCTCTCTCTCTCTCTGGATCTGTTTGTTGTCTCTCTCTCTCTCTGGATCTGTTTGTTGTCTCTTCTCTCTGGATCTGTTTGTTGTCTCTCTCTCTCTCTGGATCTGTTTGTTGTCTCTCTCTCTCTCTCTGGATCTGTTTGTTGTCTCTCTCTCTCTCTCTGGATCTGTTTGTTGTCCCTCTCTCTCTGGATCTGTTTGTTGTCTCTCTCTCTCTCTGGATCTGTTTGTTGTCTCTCTCTCTCTCTGGATCTGTTTGTTGTCTCTCTCTCTCTCTCTGGATCTGTTTGTTGTCCCTCTCTCTCTCTCTGGATCTGTTTGTTGTCTCTCTCTCTCTCTGGATCTGTTTGTTGTCTCTCTCTCTCTCTGGATCTGTTTGTTGTCTCTCTCTCTCTCTGGATCTGTTTGTTGTCTCTCTCTCTCTGGATCTGTTTGTTGTCTCTCTCTCTCTCTGGATCTGTTTGTTGTCTCTCTCTCTCTGGATCTGTTTGTTGTCTCTCTCTCTCTGGATCTGTTTGTTGTCTCTCTCTCTCTCTGGATCTGTTTGTTGTCTCTCTCTCTCTGGATCTGTTTGTTGTCTCTCTCTCTCTCTGGATCTGTTTGTTGTCTCTCTCTCTCTCTCTGGATCTGTTTGTTGTCTCTCTCTCTCTGGATCTGTTTGTTGTCTCTCTCTCTCTGGATCTGTTTGTTGTCTCTCTCTCTCTCTGGATCTGTTTGTTGTCTCTCTCTCTCTGGATCTGTTTGTTGTCTCTCTCTCTCTTTGGATCTGTTTGTTGTCTCTCTCTGGATCTGTTTGTTGTCTCTCTCTCTCTGGATCTGTTTGTTGTCTCTCTCTCTCTGGATCTGTTTGTTGTCTCTCTCTCTCTTGGATCTGTTTGTTGTCTCTCTCTCTCTCTGGATCTGTTTGTTGTCTCTCTCTCTCTCTGGATCTGTTTGTTGTCTCTCTCTCTCTCTGGATCTGTTTGTTGTCTCTCTCTCTCTCTGGATCTGTTTGTTGTCTCTCTCTCTCTGGATCTGTTTGTTGTCTCTCTCTCTTTGGATCTGTTTGTTGTCTCTCTCTCTCTGGATCTGTTTGTTGTCTCTCTCTCTCTTTGATCTGTTTGTTGTCTCTCTCTCTCTGGATCTGTTTGTTTTGTCTCTCTCTCTTTGGATCTGTTTGTTGTCCTCTCTTTGGATCTGTTTGTTGTCTCTCTGGATCTGTTTGTTGTCTCTCTCTCTCTCTGGATCTGTTTGTTGTCTCTCTCTCTCTGGATCTGTTTGTTTGTCTCTCTCTTTGGATCTGTTTGTTGTCTCTCTCTCTCTGGATCTGTTTGTTGTCTCTCTCTCTTTTGGATCTGTTTGTTGTCTCTCTCTCTCTGGATCTGTTTGTTGTCTCTCTCTCTCTCTGGATCTGTTTGTTGTCCTCTCTCTGGATCTGTTTGTTGTCTCTCTCTCTCTCTGGATCTGTTTGTTGTCCTCTCTCTCTCTGGATCTGTTTGTTGTCTCTCTCTCTCTGGATCTGTTTGTTGTCTCTCTCTCTCTGGATCTGTTTGTTGTCTCTCTCTCTCTGGATCTGTTTGTTGTCTCTCTCTCTCTCTCTGTATCTGTTTGTTGTCTCTCTCTCTCTCTCTGGATCTGTTTGTTGTCTCTCTCTCTGGATCTGTTTGTTGTCTCTCTCTCTCTGGATCTGTTTGTTGTCTTGTCTCTCTCTGGATCTGTTTGTTGTCTCTCTCTCTGGATCTGTTTGTTGTCTCTCTCTCTCTCTGGATCTGTTTGTTGTCTCTCTCTCTGGATCTGTTTGTTGTCTCTCTCTCTCTCTGGATCTGTTTGTTGTCTCTCTCTCTCTGGATCTGTTTGTTGTCTCTCTCTCTCTGGATCTGTTTGTTGTCTATCTCTCTCTCTGGATCTGTTTGTTGTCTCTCTCTCTGGATCTGTTTGTTGTCTCTCTCTCTCTTTGGATCTCTCTCTGGATCTGTTTGTTGTCTCTCTCTCTCTCTGGATCTGTTTGTTTGTCTCTCTCTCTCTTTGGATCTGTTTGTTGTCTCTCTCTCTCTTGGATCTGTTTGTTGTCTCTCTCTCTCTCTGGATCTGTTTGTTGTCTCTCTCTCTCTTTGGATCTGTTTGTTGTCTCTCTCTCTCTCTGGATCTGTTTGTTGTCTCTCTCTCTCTGGATCTGTTTGTTGTCTCTCTCTCTCTGGATCTGTTTGTTGTCTCTCTCTCTCTTTGGATCTGTTTGTTCTCTCTCTCTCTGGATCTGTTTGTTCTCTCTCTCTCTTTGGATCTGTTTGTTTGTCTCTCTCTCTCTGGATCTGTTTGTTGTCCTCTCTCTCTGGATCTGTTTGTTGTCCCTCTCTCTTGGATCTGTTTGTTGTCTCTCTCTCTTTGGATCTGTTTGTTGTCTCTCTCTCTCTGGATCTGTTTGTTGTCTCTCTCTGGATCTGTTTGTTGTCTCTCTCTCTCTGGATCTGTTTGTTGTCCCTCTCTCTCTGGATCTGTTTGTTGTCTCTCTCTCTCTCTGGATCTGTTTGTTGTCCCTCTCTCTCTCTCTGGATCTGTTTGTTGTCTCTCTCTCTCTCTCTCTGGATCTGTTTGTTGTCTCTCTCTCTCTGGATCTGTTTGTTTGTCTCTCTCTCTCTGGATCTGTTTGTCTCTCTCTCTCTTTGGATCTGTTTGTTGTCTCTCTCTCTCTGGATCTGTTTGTTGTCTCTCTCTCTCTCTGGATCTGTTTGTTGTCCCTCTCTCTCTGGATCTGTTTGTTGTCTCTCTCTCTCTCTCTGGATCTGTTTGTTGTCCTCTCTCTCTCTCTGGATCTGTTTGTTGTCTCTCTCTCTCTCTCTGGATCTGTTTGTTGTCTCTCTCTCTCTGGATCTGTTTGTTGTCTCTCTCTCTCTCTCTCTGATCTGTTTGTTGTCTCTTCTCTCTCTGGATCTGTTTGTTGTCTCTCTCTCTCTCTGGATCTGTTTGTTGTCTTCTCTCTCTGGATCTGTTTGTTGTCTCTCTCTCTCTGGATCTGTTTGTTGTCTCTCTCTCTCTGGATCTGTTTGTTTGTCTCTCTCTCTCTGGATCTGTTTGTTGTCTCTCTCTCTCTGGATCTGTTTGTTGTCTCTCTCTCTCTCTCTGGATCTGTTTGTTGTCTCTCTCTCTCTGGATCTGTTTGTTTGTCTCTCTCTCTGGATCTGTTTGTTGTCTATCTCTCTTCTGGATCTGTTTGTTGTCTCTCTCTGGATCTGTTTGTTGTCTCTCTCTCTCTGGATCTGTTTGTTGTCTCTCTCTCTCTTTGGATCTGTTTGTTGTCTCTCTCTGGATCTGTTTGTTGTCCCTCTCTGGATCTGTTTGTTGTCCCTCTCTCTTTGGATCTGTTTGTTGTCTCTCTCTCTCTTTTGATCTGTTTGTTGTCCCTCTCTCTCTGGATCTGTTTGTTGTCTCTCTCTGGATCTGTTTGTTGTCCCTCTCTCTCTGGATCTGTTTGTAGTCTCTCTCTCTCTGGATCTGTTTGTTGTCTCTCTCTCTCTGGATCTGTTTGTTGTCTCTCTCTCTTTGGATCTGTTTGTTGTCTCTCTGGATCTGTTTGTTGTCCCTCTGGATCTGTTTGTTGTCTCTCTCTCTCTGGATCTGTTTGTTGTCTCTCTCTGGATCTGTTTGTTGTCTCTCTCTCTCTTTGGATCTGTTTGTTGTCTCTCTCTCTCTCTGGATCTGTTTGTTGTCTCTCTCTCTCTTTGGATCTGTTTGTTGTCTCTCTCTCTCTCTGGATCTGTTTGTTGTCTCTCTCTGGATCTGTTTGTTGTCTCTCTCTCTCTGGATCTGTTTGTTGTCTCTCTCTCTCTTTTGGATCTGTTTGTTGTCTCTCTCTCTCTTTGGATCTGTTTGTTGTCTCTCTCTCTTTGGATCTGTTTGTTGTCTCTCTCTCTCTTTTTGGATCTGTTTGTTGTCTCTCTCTCTCTCTCTGGATCTGTTTGTTGTCTCTCTCTCTCTCTGGATCTGTTTGTTGTCTCTCTCTCTCTCTGGATCTGTTTGTTGTCTCTCTCTCTCTCTGGATCTGTTTGTTGTCTCTCTCTCTTTGGATCTGTTTGTTGTCCCTCTCTCTCTGGATCTGTTTGTTGTCTCTCTCTCTTTGGATCTGTTTGTTGTCTCTCTCTCTGGATCTGTTTGTTGTCTCTCTCTCTCTTTGGATCTGTTTGTTGTCTCTCTCTCTCTCTGGATCTGTTTGTTGTCTCTCTCTGGATCTGTTTGTTGTCTGTCTCTCTCTGGATCTGTTTGTTGTCTCTCTCTCTCTTTGGATCTGTTTGTTCTCTCTCTCTCTGGATCTGTTTGTTCTCTCTCTCTCTTTGGATCTGTTTGTTGTCTCTCTCTCTCTGGATCTGTTTGTTGTCCCTCTCTCTCTGGATCTGTTTGTTGTCCCTCTCTCTTTGGATCTGTTTGTTGTCTCTCTCTCTTTTGGATCTGTTTGTTGTCTCTCTCTCTCTCTGGATCTGTTTGTTGTCTCTCTCTCTGGATCTGTTTGTTGTCTCTCTCTTTGGATCTGTTTGTTGTCTCTCTCTCTGGATCTGTTTGTTTGTCTCTCTCTCTCTTTGGATCTGTTTTGTTGTCTCTCTCTCTCTGGATCTGTTTGTTGTCTCTCTCTCTCTGGATCTGTTTGTTGTCCCTCTCTCTCTCTGGATCTGTTTGTTGTCTCTCTCTCTCTCTCTGGATCTGTTTGTTGTCCCTCTCTCTCTGGATCTGTTTGTTGTCTCTCTCTCTCTCTCTGGATCTGTTTGTTGTCTCTCTCTCTCTCTGGATCTGTTTGTTGTCTCTCTCTCTCTCTCTCTGGATCTGTTTGTTGTCCCTCTCTCTCTCTCTGGATCTGTTTGTTGTCTCTCTCTCTCTCTGGATCTGTTTGTTTGTCTCTCTCTCTCTCTGGATCTGTTTGTTGTCTCTCTCTCTCTCTGGATCTGTTTGTTGTCTCTCTCTCTCTGGATCTGTTTGTTTGTCTCTCTCTCTCTGGATCTGTTTGTTGTCTCTCTCTCTCTGGATCTGTTTGTTGTCTCTCTCTCTCTGGATCTGTTTGTTGTCTCTCTCTCTCTCTGGATCTGTTTGTTGTCTCTCTCTCTCTCTCTGGATCTGTTTGTTGTCTCTCTCTCTCTGGATCTGTTTGTTGTCTGTTTATTTGTCTCTCTCTCTCTGGATCTGTTTG
The DNA here is from genome assembly GCF_023373465.1 of Oncorhynchus keta. NCBI lineage: Eukaryota > Metazoa > Chordata > Actinopteri > Salmoniformes > Salmonidae > Oncorhynchus > Oncorhynchus keta. The sequence goes on from NC_068434.1 coordinate 7,588,780, forward strand.
GATCTGTTCTCTCTCTGTTTGTTGTCTCTCTCTCTCTGGATCTGTTTGTTGTCTCTCTCTCTCTTTGGATCTGTTTGTTGTCTCTCTCTCTTTTGGATCTGTTTGTTGTCTCTCTCTCTCTCTGGATCTGTTTGTTGTCTCTCTCTCTCTTTGGATCTGTTTGTTGTCTCTCTCTCTCTCTTTGGATCTGTTTGTTGTCTCTCTCTCTCTTTGGATCTGTTTGTTGTCTCTCTCTCTCTTTGGATCTGTTTGTTGTCTCTCTCTCTCTCTGGATCTGTTTATTTGTCTCTCTCTCTCTGGATCTGTTTTGTTGTCTCTCTCTCTCTCTGGATCTGTTTGTTGTCTCTCTCTGGATCTGTTTGTTGTCTGTCTCTCTCTGGATCTGTTTGTTGTCTCTCTCTCTCTGGATCTGTTTGTTCTCTCTCTCTCTTTGGATCTGTTTGTTCTCTCTCTCTCTTGGATCTGTTTGTTGTCTCTCTTTGGATCTGTTTTGTTGTCTCTCTCTCTCTTTGGATCTGTTTGTTGTCTCTCTCTCTCTCTGGATCTGTTTGTTGTCTCTCTCTCTGTTTGGATCTGTCTTCTTTGTTGTTGTCTCTCTCTCTTGGATCTGTTTGTTGTCTCTCTCTCTCTTGGATCTGTTTGTTGTCTCTCTCTCTCTGGATCTGTTTGTTGTCTCTTTCTCTCTGGATCTGTTTGTTGTCCCTCTCTCTCTGGATCTGTTTGTTGTCTCTCTCTCTCTCTCTCTGGATCTGTTTGTTGTCTCTCTCTCTCTCTGGATCTGTTTGTTGTCTCTCTCTCTCTGGATCTGTTTGTTGTCTCTCTCTCTCTGGATCTGTTTGTTGTCTCTCTCTCTCTGGATCTGTTTGTTGTCCCTCTCTCTCTCTCTGGATCTGTTTGTTGTCTCTCTCTCTCTGGATCTGTTTGTTGGTCTCTCTCTCTCTCTCTGGATCTGTTTGTTGTCTCTCTCTCTCTGGATCTGTTTGTTGTCTCTCTCTCTCTGGATCTGTTTGTTGTCTCTCTCTCTCTGGATCTGTTTGTTGTCTCTCTCTCTCTCTGGATCTGTTTGTTGTCTCTCTCTGGATCTGTTTGTTTGTCTCTCTCTGGATCTGTTTGTTGTCTCTCTCTCTCTCTGGATCTGTTTGTTGTCTCTCTCTCTGGATCTGTTTGTTGTCTCTCTCTCTCTCTGGATCTGTTTGTTGTCTCTCTCTGGATCTGTTTGTTGTCTCTCTCTCTCTGGATCTGTTTGTTGTCTCTCTCTCTCTGGATCTGTTTGTTGTCTCTCTCTCTCTTGGATCTGTTTGTTGTCTCTCTCTCTCTCTGGATCTGTTTGTTTGTCTCTCTCTCTCTTTTGGATCTGTTTGTTGTCTCTCTCTCTCTTTGGATCTGTTTGTTGTCTCTCTCTCTCTCTGGATCTGTTTGTTGTCTCTCTCTTTGGATCTGTTTGTTGTCTCTCTCTGGATCTGTTTGTTGTCTCTCTCTCTCTGGATCTGTTTGTTGTCTCTCTCTCTCTGGATCTGTTTGTTGTCTCTCTCTCTCTTTGGATCTGTTTGTTCTCTCTCTCTCTGGATCTGTTTGTTCTCTCTCTCTCTTTGGATCTGTTTGTTGTCTCTCTCTCTCTGGATCTGTTTGTTGTCCCTCTCTCTCTGGATCTGTTTGTTGTCCCTCCTCTTTGGATCTGTTTGTTGTCTCTCTCTCTTTGGATCTGTTTGTTGTCTCTCTCTCTCTGGATCTGTTTGTTGTCTCTCTCTTTGGATCTGTTTGTTGTCTCTCTCTCTCTCTCTCTGGATCTGTTTGCTGTCCCTCTCTCTCTGGATCTGTTTATTGTCTCTCTCTCTCTCTGGATCTGTTTGTTGTCCCTCTCTCTCTCTGGATCTGTTTGTTGTCTCTCTCTCTCTCTGGATCTGTTTGTTGTCTCTCTCTCTCTGGATCTGTTTGTTGTCTCTCTCTCTCTGGATCTGTTTGTTGTCTCTCTCTCTTTGGATCTGTTTGTTTGTCTCTCTCTCTCTGGATCTGTTTGTTTGTCTCTCTCTCTCTCTGGATCTGTGTTTGTTTGTCCCTCTCTCTGGATCTGTTTTGTTGTCTCTCTCTCTCTCTCTGGATCTGTTTGTTGTCCCTCTCTCTCTCTCTCTCTGGATCTGTTTGTTGTCTCTCTCTCTGGATCTGTTTGTTGTCTCTCTCTCTCTGGATCTGTTTGTTGTCTCTCTCTCTCTCTCTGGATCTGTTTGTTTGTCTCTCTCTCTCTCTGGATCTGTTTTGTTGTCTCTCTCTGGATCTGTTTGTTGTCTCTCTCTCTCTCTGGATCTGTTTGTTGTCTCTCTCTGGATCTGTTTGTTGTCTCTCTCTGATCTGTTTGTTGTCTCTCTCTCTCTGGATCTGTTTGTTGTCTCTCTCTCTCTGGATCTGTTTGTTGTCTCTCTCTCTCTCTGGATCTGTTTGTTGTCTCTCTCTCTCTCTCTGATCTGTTTGTTGTCTCTCTCTCTGGATCTGTTTGTTGTCTCTCTCTGGATCTGTTTGTTGTCCCTCTCTCTCTCTGGATCTGTTTGTTGTCTCTCTCTGGATCTGTTTGTTGTCTCTCTCTGGATCTGTTTGTTGTCCTCTCTGATCTGTTTGTTGTCTCTCTGGATCTGTTTGTTGTCTCTCTCTCTCTGGATCTGTTTGTTGTCCTCTCTCTCTCTGGATCTGTTTGTTGTCCCTCTCTCTCTCTGGATCTGTTTGTTGTCTCTCTCTGGATCTGTTTGTTGTCCTCTCTCTCTGGATCTGTTTGTTGTCTCTCTGGATCTGTTTGTTGTCCTCTCTCTGGATCTGTTTGTTGTCCCTCTCTCTCTGGATCTTTTGTTGTCTCTCTCTGGATCTGTTTGTTGTCTCTCTCTGGATCTGTTTGTTGTCCTCTCTCTCTGGATCTGTTTTGTTGTCTCTCTCTGGATCTGTTTTGTTGTCTCTCTCTGGATCTGTTTGTTGTCCCTCTCTCTGGATCTGTTTGTTGTCTCTCTCTCTGGATCTGTTTGTTGTCTCTCTCTGGATCTGTTTGTTGTATCTCTCTCTGGATCTGTTTGTTTGTCTCTCTCTGGATCTGTTTGTTGTCTCTCTCTCTCTCTGGATCTGTTTGTTGTCTCTCTCTGGATCTGTTTGTTGTCCCTCTCTCTCTGGATCTGTTTGTTGTCTCTCTCTGGATCTGTTTGTTGTCTCTCTCTCTCTGGATCTGTTTGTTGTCTCTCTCTGGATCTGTTTGTTGTCTCTCTCTCTGGATCTGTTTGTTGTCCCTCTCTCTCTGGATCTGTTTGTTGTCTCTCTCTCTCTGGATCTGTTTGTTGTCTCTCTCTGGATCTGTTTGTTGTCTCTCTCTCTGGATCTGTTTGTTGTCCCTCTCCTCTCTGGATCTGTTTGTTTGTCTCTCTCTCTCTGGATCTGTTTGTTGTCTCTCTCTGGATCTGTTTGTTGTATCTCTCTCTCTCTGGATCTGTTTGTTGTCTCTCTCTGGATCTGTTTGTTGTCTCTCTCTCTCTGGATCTGTTTGTTGTCTCTCTCTGGATCTGTTTTGTTGTCCCTCTCTCTGGATCTGTTTGTTGTCTCTCTCTCTCTGGATCTGTTTGTTGTCTCTCTCTCTCTGGATCTGTTTGTTGTCTCTCTCTCTCTGGATCTGTTTGTTTGTCTCTCTCTCTGGATCTGTTTGTTGTCTCTCTCTGGATCTGTTTGTTGTCTCTCTCTGGATCTGTTTGTTGTCCCTCTCTCTCTGGATCTGTTTTTGTCTCTCTCTCTCTCTGGATCTGTTTGTTGTCTCTCTTCTCTCTCTGGATCTGTTTTTGTGTCTCTCTCTCTGGATCTGTTTGTTGTCTCTCTCTCTTTGGATCTGTTTGTTAACCTCTCTCTCTGGATCTGTTTGTTGTATCTCTCTCTCTCTGGATCTGTTTGTTGTCTCTCTCTCTCTGGATCTGTTTGTTGTCTCTCTCTCTCTGGATCTGTTTGTTGTCTCTCTCTCTGGATCTGTTTGTTGTCCCTCTCTCTCTGGATCTGTTTGTTGTCTCTCTCTCTGGATCTGTTTGTTGTCTCTCTCTCTGGATCTGTTTGTTGTCTCTCTCTCTCTGGATCTGTTTGTTGTCTCTCTCTCTCTGGATCTGTTTGTTGTCCCTCTCTCTCTGGATCTGTTTGTTGTCTCTCTCTGGATCTGTTTGTTGTCTCTCTCTGGATCTGTTTGTTGTATCTCTCTCTCTGGATCTGTTTGTTTGTCTCTCTCTGGATCTGTTTGTTGTCTCTCTCTCTCTCTGGATCTGTTTGTTGTCTCTCTCTGGATCTGTTTGTTGTCCCCTCTCTCTCTCTGGATCTGTTTGTTGTCTCTCTCTCTGGATCTGTTTGTTGTCTCTCTCTCTGGATCTGTTTGTTGTCTCTCTCTCTCTCTGGATCTGTTTGTTGTCTCTCTCTCTCTCTGGATCTGTTTGTTGTCTCTCTCTCTCTCTGGATCTGTTTGTTGTCTCTCTCTCTCTGGATCTGTTTGTTGTCCTCTCTCTCTGGATCTGTTTTTTGTCTCTCTCTCTCTGGATCTGTTTGTTGTCTCTCTCTCTCTGGATCTGTTTTTGTCTCTCTCTCTCTGGATCTGTTTGTTGTCTCTCTCTCTCTTTGGATCTGTTTGTTGTCCCTCTCTCTGGATCTGTTTGTTGCATCTCTCTCTCTGGATCTGTTTGTTGTCTCTCTCTCTCTGGATCTGTTTGTTGTCTCTCTCTCTCTGGATCTGTTTGTTGTCTCTCTCTGGATCTGTTTGTTGTCCCTCTCTCTCTGGATCTGTTTGTTGTCTCTCTCTCTCTGGATCTGTTTGTTGTCCCTCTCTGGATCTGTTTGTTGTCTCTCTCTCTCTGGATCTGTTTGTTGTCTCTCTCTCTGGATCTGTTTGTTGTCCCTCTCTCTGGATCTGTTTGTTGTCTCTCTCTCTCTGGATCTGTTTGTTGTCTCTCTCTCTCTTTGGATCTGTTTGTTGTCCTCTCTCTCTGGATCTGTTTGTTGTCCTCTCTCTCTGGATCTGTTTGTTTGTCTCTCTCTCTCTCTGGATCTGTTTGTTGTCTCTCTCTCTCTCTGGATCTGTTTGTTGTCTCTCTCTCTCTTTGGATCTGTTTGTTGTCTCTCTCTCTCTGGATCTGTTTGTTGTCTCTCTCTGGATCTGTTTGTTGTCTCTCTCTCTCTGGATCTGTTTGTTGTCTCTCTCTCTCTTTGGATCTGTTTGTTGTCTCTCTCTCTTTGGATCTGTTTGTTGTCTCTCTCTCTTTGGATCTGTTTGTTGTCTCTCTCTCTCTTTGGATCTGTTTGTTGTCTCTCTCTCTCTCTCTCTGGATCTGTTTGTTGTCTCTCTCTCTCTGGATCTGTTTGTTGTCTCTCTCTCTCTCTGGATCTGTTTGTTGTCTCTCTCTCTCTCTGGATCTGTTTGTTGTCTCTCTCTCTCTTTGGATCTGTTTGTTGTCCTCTCTCTCTGGATCTGTTTGTTGTCTCTCTCTCTCTTTGGATCTGTTTGTTGTCTCTCTCTCTGGATCTGTTTGTTGTCTCTCTCTCTCTTTGGATCTGTTTGTTGTCTCTCTCTCTGGATCTGTTTGTTGTCTCTCTCTGGATCTGTTTGTTGTCTGTCTCTCTCTGGATCTGTTTGTTGTCTCTCTCTCTCTTTGGATCTGTTTGTTCTCTCTCTCTGGATCTGTTTGTTCTCTCTCTCTCTTTGGATCTGTTTGTTGTCTCTCTCTCTCTGGATCTGTTTGTTGTCCCTCTCTCTCTGGATCTGTTTGTTGTCCCTCTCTCTTTGGATCTGTTTGTTGTCTCTCTCTCTCTTTTGGATCTGTTTGTTGTCTCTCTCTCTCTCTGGATCTGTTTGTTGTCTCTCTCTCTCTGGATCTGTTTGTTGTCTCTCTCTTTGGATCTGTTTGTTGTCTCTCTCTCTCTGGATCTGTTTGTTGTCTCTCTCTCTCTAGATCTGTTTGTTGTCTCTCTCTCTCTGGATCTGTTTGTTGTCTCTCTCTCTCTCTGGATCTGTTTGTTGTCCCTCTCTCTCTGGATCTGTTTGTTGTCTCTCTCTCTCTCTGGATCTGTTTGTTGTCCCTCTCTCTCTCTGGATCTGTTTGTTGTTTCTCTCTCTCTCTGGATCTGTTTGTTGTCTCTCTCTCTGGATCTGTTTGTTGTCTCTCTCTCTCTCTCTGGATCGGTTTGTTGTCCCTCTCTCTCTCTCTGGATCTGTTTGTTGTCTCTCTCTCTCTCTCTGGATCTGTTTGTTGTCTCTCTCTCTCTGGATCTGTTTGTTGTCTCTCTCTCTCTCTGGATCTGTTTGTTGTCTCCCTCTCTCTGGATCTGTTTGTTGTCTCTCTCTCTCTGGATCTGTTTGTTGTCTCTCTCTGGATCTGTTTGTTGTCTCTCTCTCTCTGGATCTGTTTGTTGTCTCTCTCTCTCTCTCTGGATCTGTTTGTTGTCTCTCTCTCTCTCTCTGGATCTGTTTGTTGTCTCTCTCTCTCTGGATCTGTTTGTTGTCTATCTCTCTCTGGATCTGTTTGTTGTCTCTCTCTGGATCTGTTTGTTGTCTCTCTCTCTCTGGATCTGTTTGTTGTCTCTCTCTCTCTTTGGATCTGTTTGTTGTCTCTCTCTCTCTTTGGATCTGTTTGTTGTCTCTCTCTCTCTCTGGATCTGTTTATTTTGTCTCTCTCTCTCTCTTTGGATCTGTTTGTTGTCTCTCTCTCTCTTTGGATCTGTTTGTTGTCTCTCTCTCTCTCTGGATCTGTTTGTTGTCTCTCTCTCTTGGATCTGTTTGTTGTCTCTCTCTCTCTCTGGATCTGTTTGTTGTCTCTCTCTCTCTCTGGATCTGTTTGTTGTCTCTCTCTCTGGATCTGTTTGTTGTCTCTCTCTCTCTTTGGATCTGTTTGTTCTCTCTCTCTCTGGATCTGTTTGTTCTCTCTCTCTCTTTTGGATCTGTTTGTTGTCTCTCTCTCTCTCTGGATCTGTTTGTTGTCCCTCTCTCTCTGGATCTGTTTGTTGTCCCTCTCTCTTTGGATCTGTTTGTTGTCTCTCTCTCTCTTTGGATCTGTTTGTTGTCTCTCTCTCTCTGGATCTGTTTGTTGTCTCTCTCTTGGATCTGTTTGTTGTCTCTCTCTCTCTCTCTGGATCTGTTTGTTGTCCTCTCTCTGGATCTGTTTGTTGTCTCTCTCTCTCTCTCTGGATCTGTTTGTTGTCCTCTCTCTCTCTGGATCTGTTTGTTTGTCTCTCTCTCTCTCTGGGATCTGTTTGTTGTCTCTCTCTCTCTCTGGATCTGTTTGTTGTCTCTCTGGATCTGTTTGTTGTCTCTCTCTCTCTTTGGATCTGTTTGTTGTCTCTCTCTCTCTGGATCTGTTTGTTGTCTCTCTCTCTCTCTCTCTGGATCTGTTTGTTGTCCCTCTCTCTCTGGATCTGTTTGTTGTCTCTCTCTCTCTCTCTGGATCTGTTTGTTGTCCTCTCTCTCTCTCTGGATCTGTTTGTTGTCTCTCTCTCTCTCTGGATCTGTTTGTTGTCTCTCTCTCTCTCTGTATCTGTTTGTTGTCTCTCTCTCTCTCTCTCTGGATCTGTTTGTTGTCTCTCTCTCTCTCTCTGTATCTGTTTGTTGTCTCTCTCTCTCTGGATCTGTTTGTTGTCTCTCTCTCTCTCTGGATCTGTTTGTTGTCTCCTCTCTCTGGATCTGTTTGTTGTCTCTCTCTCTCTGGATCTGTTTGTTTGTCTCTCTCTCTCTGGATCTGTTTGTTGTCTCTCTCTCTCTGGATCTGTTTGTTGTCTCTCTCTCTCTCTGGATCTGTTTGTTGTCTCTCTCTCTCTGGATCTGTTTGTTGTCTCTCTCTCTCTGGATCTGTTTGTTGTCTCTCTCTGGATCTGTTTGTTGTCCCTCTCTCTCTCTGGATCTGTTTGTTGTCTCTCTCTCTGGATCTGTTTGTTGTCTCTCTCTGGATCTGTTTGTTGTCCCTCTCTCTGGATCTGTTTGTTGTCTCTCTCTGGATCTGTTTGTTGTCTCTCTCTCTCTGGATCTGTTTGTTGTCCCTCTCTCTCTGGATCTGTTTGTTTGTCTCTCTCTCTCTGGATCTGTTTGTTGTCTCTCTCTGGATCTGTTTGTTGTCTCTCTCTCTCTGGATCTGTTTGTTGTCCTCTCTCTCTGGATCTGTTTGTTGTCTCTCTCTCTCTGGATCTGTTTGTTGTCTCTCTCTGGATCTGTTTGTTGTCTCTCTCTCTCTGGATCTGTTTGTTGTCTCTCTCTGGATCTGTTTGTTGTCTCTCTCTCTCTCTGGATCTGTTTGTTGTCTCTCTCTGGATCTGTTTGTTGTCACTCTCTCTCTGGATCTGTTTGTTGTCTCTCTCTCTCTGGATCTGTTTGTTGTCTCTCTCTCTCTCTGGATCTGTTTGTTGTCTCTCTCTCTCTCTCTGGATCTGTTTGTTGTCTCTCTCTCTCTGGATCTGTTTGTTGTCTCTCTCTGGATCTGTTTGTTGTCTCTCTCTCTCTGGATCTGTTTGTTGTCTCTCTCTGGATCTGTTTGTTGTCCCTCTCTCTGGATCTGTTTGTTGTCTCTCTCTGGATCTGTTTGTTGTCTCTCTCTCTCTGGATCTGTTTGTTGTCTCTCTCTCTCTGGATCTGTTTGTTGTCCCTCTCTCTCTGGATCTGTTTTTTGTCTCTCTCTCTCTGGATCTGTTTGTTGTCTCTCTCTCTCTGGATCTGTTTTTTGTCTCTCTCTCTCTGGATCTGTTTGTTGTCTCTCTCTCTCTTTGGATCTGTTTGTTGTCTCTCTCTCTCTGGATCTGTTTGTTGTCTCTCTGGATCTGTTTGTTGTCTCACTCTGGATCTGTTTGTTGTCCCTCTCTCTGGATCTGTTTGTTGTCTCTCTCTCTCTGGATCTGTTTGTTGTCTCTCTCTCTCTGGATCTGTTTGTTGTCTCTCTCTCTCTGGATCTGTTTGTTGTCTCTCTCTCTCTGGATCTGTTTGTTGTCTCTCTCTGGATCTGTTTGTTGTCCTCTCTCTCTGGATCTGTTTGTTGTCTCTCTCTCTCTGGATCTGTTTGTTGTCTCTCTCTCTGGATCTGTTTGTTGTCCCTCTCTCTGGATCTGTTTGTTGTCTCTCTCTCTCTGGATCTGTTTGTTGTCTCTCTCTCTCTTTGGATCTGTTTGTTGTCCCTCTCTCTCTGGATCTGTTTGTTGTCTCTCTCTCTGGATCTGTTTGTTGTCTCTCTCTCTCTTTGGATCTGTTTGTTGTCTCTCTCTCTCTGGATCTGTTTGTTGTCTCTCTCTCTCTTTTGGATCTGTTTGTTGTCTCTCTCTCTCTGGATCTGTTTGTTGTCTCTCTGGATCTGTTTGTTGTCTCTCTCTCTCTCTGGATCTGTTTGTTGTCTCTCTCTGGATCTGTTTGTTGTCTCTCTCTCTCTGGATCTGTTTGTTGTCTCTCTCTCTCTTTGGATCTGTTTGTTGTCTCTCTCTCTCTTTGGATCTGTTTGTTGTCTCTCTCTCTTGGATCTGTTTGTTGTCTCTCTCTGGATCTGTTTGTTGTCTCTCTCTCTCTCTGGATCTGTTTGTTGTCTCTCTCTCTCTGGATCTGTTTGTTGTCTCTCTCTCTCTTTGGATCTGTTTGTTGTCTCTCTCTCTCTCTGGATCTGTTTGTTGTCTCTCTCTCTCTCTGGATCTGTTTGTTGTCTCTCTCTCTCTGGATCTGTTTGTTGTCTCTCTCTCTCTTTGGGTCTGTTTGTTGTCTCTCTCTCTCTCTGTATCTGTTTGTTGTCTCTCTCTCTCTTTGGATCTGTTTGTTGTCTCTCTCTCTCTCTGGATCTGTTTGTTGTCTCTCTCTGGATCTGTTTGTTGTCTGTCTCTCTCTGGATCTGTTTGTTGTCTCTCTCTCTCTCTCTGGATCTGTTTGTTGTCTCTCTCTCTCTCTGGATCTGTTTGTTGTCTCTCTCTCTCTGGATCTGTTTGTTGTCTCTCTCTCTCTGGATCTGTTTGTTGTCTCTCTCTCTCTGGATCTGTTTGTTGTCTCTCTCTCTCTCTGGATCTGTTTGTTGTCTCTCTCTCTCTCTGGATCTGTTTGTTGTCTCTCTCTCTCTTTGGATCTGTTTGTTGTCTCTCTCTCTCTGGATCTGTTTGTTTGTCTCTCTCTCTCTTTGGATCTGTTTGTTGTCTCTCTCTCTCTGGATCTGTTTGTTGTCTCTCTCTCTGGATCTGTTTGTTGTCTGTCTCTCTCTGGATCTGTTTGTTGTCTATCTCTCTCTCTGGATCTGTTTGTTGTCTCTCTCTCTCTCTGGATCTGTTTGTTGTCTCTCTCTCTCTGGATCTGTTTGTTGTCTCTCTCTCTCTGGATCTGTTTGTTGTTGCTCTCTCTCTCTCTGGATCTGTTTGTTGTCTCTCTCTCTCTCTGGATCTGTTTGTTGTCTCTCTCTCTCTCTGGATCTGTTTGTTGTCCCTCTCTCTCTGGATCTGTTTGTTGTCTCTCTCTCTCTGGATCTGTTTGTTGTCTCTCTCTCTCTGGATCTGTTTGTTGTCTCTCTCTCTGGATCTGTTTGTTGTCTCTCTCTGGATCTGTTTGTTGTCTCTCTCTCTCTGGATCTGTTTGTTGTCTCTCTCTCTCTGGATCTGTTTGTTGTCTCTCTCTCTCTGGATCTGTTTGTTGTCTCTCTCTCTCTCTCTGGATCTGTTTGTTGTCTCTCTCTCTCTCTGGATCTGTTTGTTGTCTCTCTCTCTCTGGATCTGTTTGTTGTCTCTCTCTCTCTGGATCTGTTTGTTGTCTCTCTCTCTCTGGATCTGTTTGTTGTCTCTCTCTCTGGATCTGTTTGTTGTCTCTCTCTCTCTGGATCTGTTTGTTGTCTCTCTCTCTCTGGATCTGTTTGTTGTCTCTCTCTCTCTGGATCTGTTTGTTTGTCTCTCTCTCTGGATCTGTTTGTTGTCTCTCTCTCTCTCTGGATCTGTTTGTTGTCCCTCTCTCTCTGGATCTGTTTGTTGTCCCTCTCTCTTTTGGATCTGTTTGTTGTCTCTCTCTCTCTCTCTGGATCTGTTTGTTGTTTCTTGTCTCTCTCTGGATCTGTTTGTTGTCTCTCTCTGGATCTGTTTGTTGTCTCTCTCTCTGGATCTGTTTGTTGTCCTCTCTCTGGATCTGTTTGTTGTCTCTCTCTCTCTGGATCTGTTTGTTGTCCCTCTCTCTCTGGATCTGTTTGTTGTCTCTCTCTCTCTCTGGATCTGTTTGTTGTCTCTCTCTCTCTGGATCTGTTTGTTGTCCCTCTCTCTCTCTGGATCTGTTTGTTGTCCCTCTCTCTGGATCTGTTTGTTGTCTCTCTCTCTCTGGATCTGTTTGTTGTCTCTCTCTCTCTGGATCTGTTTGTTGTCCTCTCTCTCTGGATCTGTTTGTTGTCTCTCTCTCTCTCTCTGGATCTGTTTGTTGTCCTCTCTCTCTGGATCTGTTTGTTGTCTCTCTCTCTCTGGATCTGTTTGTTGTCTCTCTCTCTCTGGATCTGTTTGTTGTCTCTCTCTCTCTGGATCTGTTTGTTGTCTCTCTCTCTCTGGATCTGTTTGTTGTCTCTCTCTCTCTCTGGATCTGTTTGTTGTCTCTCTCTCTCTGGATCTGTTTGTTGTCTCTCTCTCTCTGGATCTGTTTGTTGTCTCTCTCTCTCTGGATCTGTTTGTTGTCTCTCTCTCTCTCTGGATCTGTTTGTTGTCTCTCTCTCTCTCTGGATCTGTTTGTTGTCCCTCTCTCTCTGGATCTGTTTGTTGTCTCTCTCTCTCTGGATCTGTTTGTTGTCTCTCTCTCTCTGGATCTGTTTGTTGTCTCTCTCTCTGGATCTGTTTGTTGTCTCTATCTCTCTCTGGATCTGTTTGTTGTCCCTCTCTCTCTGGATCTGTTTGTTGTCTCTCTCTCTCTGGATCTGTTTGTTGTCCTCTCTCTCTGGATCTGTTTGTTGTCTCTCTCTCTCTGGATCTGTTTGTTGTCTCTCTCTCTCTGGATCTGTTTGTTGTCCCTCTGGATCTGTTTGTTGTCTCTCTCTCTCTGGATCTGTTTGTTGTCTCTCTCTCTCTCTGGATCTGTTTATTGTCTCTCTCTGGATCTGTTTGTTGTCTCTCTCTCTCTGGATCTGTTTGTTGTCTCTCTCTCTCTGGATCTGTTTATTGTCTCTCTCTGGATCTGTTTGTTGTCCCTCTCTCTCTCTCTGGATCTGTTTGTTGTCTCTCTCTCTGGATCTGTTTGTTGTCTCTCTCTCTCTGGATCTGTTTGTTGTCTCTCTCTCTCTGGATCTGTTTATTGTCTCTCTCTGGATCTGTTTGTTGTCCCTCTCTCTCTCTGGATCTGTTTATTGTCTCTCTCTGGATCTGTTTGTTGTCTCTCTCTGGATCTGTTTGTTGTCTCTCTCTCTCTGGATCTGTTTGTTGTCCTCTCTCTCTCTGGATCTGTTTGTTGTCTCTCTCTCTCTGGATCTGTTTGTTGTCTCTCTCTCTGGATCTGTTTGTTGTCTCTCTCTCTGGATCTGTTTGTTGTCCCTCTCTCTGGATCTGTTTGTTGTCTCTCTCTCTCTCTGGATCTGTTTGTTGTCTCTCTCTCTCTGGATCTGTTTGTTGTCTCTCTCTCTGGATCTGTTTGTTGTCTCTCTCTCTCTGGATCTGTTGGTTGTCTCTCTCTCTCTGGATCTGTTTGTTGTCTCTCTCTCTCTCTGGATCTGTTTGTTGTCTCTCTCTCTCTGGATCTGTTTGTTGTCTCTCTCTCTCTCTTGGATCTGTTTGTTGTCTCTCTCTCTCTGGATCTGTTTGTTGTCTCTCTCTCTCTGGATCTGTTTGTTGTCTCTCTCTCTGGATCTCTCTCTCTCTCTCTGGATCTGTTTGTTGTCTCTCTCTCTGGATCTGTTTGTTGTCTCTCTCTCTCTGGATCTGTTTGTTGTCTCTCTCTCTCTGGATCTGTTTGTTGTCCCTCTCTCTCTGGATCTGTTTGTTGTCTCTCTCTCTCTGGATCTGTTTGTTGTCTCTCTCTCTCTGGATCTGTTTGTTGTCTCTCTCTCTCTGGATCTGTTTGTTGTCCCTCTCTCTGGATCTGTTTGTTGTCTCTCTCTCTGGATCTGTTTGTTGTCCCTCTCTCTCTCTGGATCTGTTTGTTGTCTCTCTCTCTGGATCTGTTTGTTGTCTCTCTCTCTCTGGATCTGTTTGTTGTCTCTCTCTGGATCTGTTTGTTGTCTCTCTCTGGATCTGTTTGTTGTCTCTCTCTCTCTGGATCTGTTTGTTGTCTCTCTCTCTCTGGATCTGTTTGTTCTCTCTCTCTTTGGATCTGTTTGTTGTCTCTCTCTCTCTGGATCTGTTTGTTCTCTCTCTCTCTGGATCTGTTTGTTGTCTCTCTCTGGATCTGTTTGTTGTCTCTCTCTGGATCTGTTTGTTGTCTCTCTCTCTCTGGATCTGTTTGTTGTCTCTCTCTCTGGATCTGTTTGTTGTCTGGATCTGTTTGTTGTCCCTCTCTGTCTCAAATTTTAAAAGACACCGTAAAACGTTACCGTTAGCTAGCTCATACCACTGTCACTTACAGGCAAGCCTCACATTTAAATATTTTATTGGTTAATAAAGCTTTGATTATGACCAAAGTCTATATGAATCTGGCCTGTCAAAGCCTTTTCCTGTCAGTTTACTGTTAGCTAGCAGTAGCTAAGGTTAACCAAAATGTTAGCTACTGCTGTGACTTGAGACTGCCAGCTAGCGTTAAACAAAATGTTCGCTACTGCTGTGGCTTGAGACTGCTAGCTAACGTTAACCAAAATGTTAGCTACTGCTGTGGCTTGAGACTGCTAGCTAACGTTAACCAAAATGTTAGCTACTGCTGTGGCTTGAGACTGCTAGCTAACGTTAACCAAAATGTTAGCTACTGCTGTGGCTTGAGACTGCTAGCTAACGTTAACCAAAATGTTAGCTACTGCTGTGGGCTGAGACTGCTAGCTAACGTTAACCAAAATGTTAGCTACAAGTAGACCTAACGGTCACTAGCGCGTGCAGCAGCCTCTGCAGTAGCAGCCCCCCAGGTCCTAGTGCCCGTATTTTTAGGGGGATTATTAAAGCCCTCCTAAAATAGGCCTAGCGACGTCCCAAACTCACACTATCATCGTCACATCATTCACCTGCCTGTTCAACAATATCACACCAAGTTTAAACTCTAAACACAACCCTCTGAAGTCTTGTGTCAGATTAAATAGGGATTTCAAACAATCAGAGCGGCCTGGAGTACCGCACAATCAAATAACCAATTGGAAGAGTGAGCGGAAAGAGTGAGCGGGAGAGAGAGAAATGACCATATTAGAGACACATATTTCCTTCAGATTACACAGACCCACAAAGAATTCGAAAAACAAATCACTTTTTTATAAACTCCCATATCCATTGGGTGAAATGCCACAGTGTGTCATCACAGCAGCAAGATGTGTGACCTGTTGCCACGAGAAAAGGACAACCAGTCAAATCAAATGTATTTATATAGCCCTTCTTACATCAGCATTCAGCATTTCAGCTAAAGATGAGAGAACTCTTGACCTCTCCACCCACAGGGGAGATAAGTGAACCGTGTTGCAGAGAGATCTCTCCACCCTCCTGCCTTTGACCAGGGGAGATAAGTGAACCCTGCTGCAGAGAGATCTCTCCACCCTCCTGCCTTTGACCAGGGGAGATAAGTGAACCCTGCTGCAGAGACATCTCTCCACCCTCCTGCCTTTGACCAGGGGAGATAAGTGAACCCTGCTGCAGAGACATCTCTCCACCCTCCTGCCTTTGACCAGGGGAGATAAGTGAACCCTGCTGCAGAGAGATCTCTCCACCCTCCTGCCTTTGACCAGGGGAGATAAGTGAACCCTGCTGCAGAGAGATCTCTCCACCCTCCTGCCTTTGACCAGGGGAGATAAGTGAACCCTGCTGCAGAGACATCTCTCCACCCTCCTGCCTTTGACCAGGGGAGATAAGTGAACCCTGCTGCAGAGACATCTCTCCACCCTCCTGCCTTTGACCAGGAGATAAGTGAACCCTGCAGCAGAGATCTCTCCACCCTCCTGCCTTTGACCAGGGAGATAAGTGAACCCTGCTGCAGAGAGATCTCTCCACCCTCCTGCCTTGACCAGGGGAGATAAGTGAACCCTGCTGCAGAGATCTCTCCACCCTCCTGCCTTTGACCAGGGAGATAAGTGAACCCTGCTGCAGAGAGATCTCTCCACCCTCCTGCCTTTGACCAGGGAGATAAGTGAACCCTGCTGCAGAGAGATCTCTCCACCCTCCTGCCTTTGACCAGGGAGATAAGTGAACCCTGCTGCAGAGAGATCTCTCCACCCTCCTGCCTTTGACCAGGGGAGATAAGTGAATCCTGCAGCAGAGAGATCTCTCCACCCTCCTGCCTTTGACCAGGAGATAAGTGAACCCTGCTGCAGAGAGATCTCTCCACCCTCCTGCCTTTGACCAGGGAGATAAGTGAATCCTGCAGCAGAGAGATCTCTCCACCCTCCTGCCTTTGACCAGGGGAGATAAGTGAACCCTGCTGCAGAGAGCGAGAAGTAGCAGGATATTTTATTTATTTATTTAACCTTCATGTAACTAGACAACTTTAAGAACAAACTCTTATTTACAATGACGGCCTACACCGGGCCAAACCAAAAAGCTGGGCCTATGGGACTCCCAATCACACACAGACAGAGACAGGGACAAAGACAGAGAGAGACAGAGACAGAGAGCGACAGAGAGAGACAGAGAGAGACAGAGAGACAGAGAGAGAGAGAGAGAGAGAGAGAGAGAGGGGGAGAGGGGGAGATAGAGAGAGACAGAGACAGAGAGAGACAGAGAGAGAGAGAGAGAGAGAGAGAGAGAGGGGGGGAGATAGAGAGACTGAGAGAGAGGGGGGAGAGGGAGAGAGAGAGCGAGAATATTTCCACCTGCTGCAGTCAGAAGAGGAATGACCACCCCTCTGAGCCTGGTTCCTCTCTAGGTTTCTTCCTAGGTTCCTGCCTTTCTAGGGAGATTTTCTTGCTTGTTTGTAGGTGACCAAATACTTATTTTCCAGCATAATTTGCAAATAAATTCATTAAGAATCCTACAATGGGATTTTCTGTA